>NC_051443.1:11918880-11959473 GCF_001649575.2 Kryptolebias marmoratus | reverse complement strand
AGACAAACCATAAGACTTCCGCTTCTCTGATTTCACACACTTATGAGAATCCAATACCAGTGGAGCAGCTCTGGCCTCCTTCTCTTCCTCTGCTTTGCACTCCATCCACTGGGATAAGTGAACAGAAATACAGCAAGAAAGCAAGAAGGGGGGAGAAGAAGAGAGACAGAGCGTGTGCGTGCGTGCATGTGTGTAACATCAAGACAAAGATAAAGAGATGGAAAAGAGTTAGTGGGTGCAACTGAGAGCAGAGAAGAAGCGTGGGGAGCCCTGGGGGCAGCATGCAGGAAGAAGGAGAGAGATTTACAGTTTTTTGGAAGACATGATTTAAAGTAAAAAAAAAAGATAGAAGCATTTGAAATGAGAACACGAGTTTAAGAGTGAAAGAGAGTGGAGGAAAGTCAGAGAAAATATAGAAAACAGCTGGCTGAGAGGAATGCGGCAAAAAAGGAGAAAACCCCCCCTCATGTGAAGATGAACCTGCATAATTCATGTTCTGCTGCTTTTAGAAACAGCAGCTTCATCAGGACAGGACTGCTTGACTGTAGCAATGCAGTATGTGTGTGTGTGTATGTGTGTGTGTGGGTGCGCGTGTGTGAGTTCATATGAGGAAGTTAGTGATGTGCTGGATTCTTCTTGTTATGGCACGCTTGTTCATTAGTGCCCTTCCGCTGTTCCCGGTACTTTTCACTGTGCTTGTGTCTGAGCTGTGAGCACACAGATGTTCTTTTGCACTTGTTTATGTGTTTTATTTTTGTTTTGTTTTTTCACAGGAAGTGGATCAGTCCGCCTTCACCTTGCCCTGCTCTTCACCCTCACTCTGTCTGACTGCACTCTACAAGGCCATTAGAGCTCTCTGAGGCCCACGGAGGCTGCTCACCTCTATGTCTGCTTTCATGTGTCAGTGAGTGGGCCTTAATGTGTGTGAGAGTGTGTGTACAGCTGTGTATGTCAACCCCATGAACAGAGAAAGGTAAAAGAAATATATATATAAACTTCTTTAAACCTATGGTAATTCAGGCCTTTTCCGTGGGAACTGTAGTACAGTACCATAAAAATGGTTTGTACACTATTCTAACAAAAGTTGAACTGATTTCTCAAAGGCAGAGACAAAACTTTATTTATCAACTTTGACGGCTACAGGAAAGCTTAAGTTTATCTTACTGTTACCAAAGATTCTGCAACCTATAATTCCAGGTTTCTTTCTACCCTGTAACCTAAAAAAAGAAACAAATCTCTCAACCAAGAAAGATATAAGATGGCATTGCAAATTGCTCTGGTATCAGATATCCTCAATTTTGTTCATTCAGTGAAAAGAAGCCAACACTTTTTGGCTAGCACACTATTTCTTAGCGAAGGGATAGTTCAAAGTAGGTGTTTATAGGTAGTAGGCAGTATCTTACCTGCAGCAGTCAGAACAATATCAGTTTAGAGAATCAGGGAGGAATTCTCATGGAGAAAGTCAAGTTAACAACTAGTACAGACAAGGCCGGGGCCTGCTCCAATTCCTTCTTTCTAAAATAAATAAAACTTTCATAATTTCATAGGAGTTAAAATCTTTTGCTGTAAACCTTTACACCGCATCACTTAGGATCAAACGGAATTTACAAAGAACTCTATGGGTATTTCCTCTGAAGAAGTGGTGTGTTTGAAGACAGTCCTCTGCAACACTTTTCATGTGAGTCATATTGTAATTTGCTAAACAGAGCGTGTTAACTATAACCAGTGTGAACAACTTTTTCATGCAAAAGTGATGTGGTGAAAACATTTGCAACTTGGCAAAGCTTTTAAGCCTCTATGATATTTTGGAAGTTTGAGTTGTTTTTTATGGGTGCATAAGGGATATTCAAATCTCTTTTGTCATTGTTTTTATCTTGTAATTATTGTTCCTTGGTTTTTGTTTTTTGTAGTAGTATTTATTGTATTATTGTGATCTAGTTTATTCTCTTACAAAAAACATTTGCTGTTTGTAAATGTGCTTTACAAATAAAACTGACACTGGCTAAATCCTGTTTGGAAAAAGACTCAGCCTGTCTGGCTGTTAGCTTGACTACAACATAAAAATTTCTCCCTGCTTCTCCAAACAGAAATCTTTCAGAGTGCCATCTGCTACAGGTAAAACAATGACTGCTGATAACCTCTTCTCAAAAATCTGAACATTCCCTTTAAAGAGTTTGTTAGAACTAAGGCCCCATTCAGAGCTGACTCTAAGTTGCATCTTGGGTGTAGATTACAAGTGGACAGCAATAAATACACTTGTACACTTTATCAGGACAGACTTATGACACATTCAGATCCAGTCACTCAGGCCACGTTAAGGAGTGGTCTGTGGCACCTTTATCCACATTTGTTCAGCTCTTTGAATGCAAAGGAAAGAACTACCTACTGATTTGTTATGCTTTCATGCAAAAAGCGGTTATTGCCTGGATGGTTAATTTATCTTATGGGTATAAAAAATGAAAAAGAAATAAATGTAAAGAGGAATGATAAAATTTGGTATGCTACCTAATGGGAAATTTACTGAACAAAGGCTTATTTAGGTCTATGTGTAAATTTTGTTTAATTGTTGTTGGAGTTGACTGTATCTGCTGTTGACACACACAAAAAATGCTTATTCTATCAAACAGTATGTCACATATGCACTTACTTACACACAAGAATTTTGTACAGAGAATTAGAAACAAAAAACCCCCCAAAAAACAACCAATTAAACAATGGCCTCCACAGATTTTGAAGTTAAAAACTTTAAGATGTTTTTATCTGATGAGTTCAGCTGACAATGAACTTTGTAAAATCACAAATAAATTTTCTTTTTCTCATATTGCATGTGTTAGGCTACAAAAAGGTTTGTCAAAACTTTTGTAAACAACTCTGACAAATGCAACTCAGGAGAATTTGAAACATTTGTGTTGCAATAAAGATATAGCGTCATTGTAAAAAAAAACCTCATCATCGCCACAAAAAGTCTGCATTAGCAAATAAACTCTAACTAAATCTGCTGCAGTTTGGAAACAAGTACTGTGCAGCAATGAAGTTAAAATAGGAACTTCCTGCCTGTGGCACACGGAGAATGAATTCAATTAAAAATCAGAAAATTCTGCAGGCAAACATCACACGGTCTTTAACAAGTCGAAGCTAAAAGGAGCATGGCTTCTGCAACGGGATAGTAAACCAAAACATCTCAAAACTGCCAGTGAACTGAAGGTGGCCAAATTAAACCTGAGCAGAGCTCTGCATGCACAAACTTACAAACAATTAGTTTAATATTCCTGACCACAAAAAGCATTGTTAAAACCACAGTTTTCTTTTCTTTGAGACTTGGTAATAAACAGGTGTTTGTGTGAATGCATACTGCAAACCCCTCTGTGTGTGTGAGCATCTCAGGCAGGAGTCTGTGCATACAGTGTATACAGCTGCAAACAAGTCCCAGTAGGGCTGCGAAGGGGGCTCAGCTCTGCAGGCTGTGCAGGTCTGATCAAAAGATCCCCAGGTCTCTGAAATACACAGCTCAGGCTTTACCTCTGTTGGCTTCTAGATTATCATGCTGAGAACAAACAGCACCATACAAATAGACAGATAAAAAAAACCTTAAAAAGAATCAGCCCTACCACCCACTCATCTTACAACCGGCATGTTAAAATGTGACAGTGTTGTGAGAGCGCCGCACACGGCTGCAAATGGGCCATAAAGCAAAGGAGAGGAACAGAGGGAGAAAGAAAGAGATGTCAAAGCCACTAAAGTTACCTCAAATATAAAACGATCAGAAGGGACCTTTGGGCAGATGTTTTCAGTGGTTTGAACTGATAGCAGTAGCATTACATGCACTAAGTTATCTCAGATACAACAGTCCATTCACAGTAAAGTTCAATCCTTTATTCACAGAATATTAAAAACTTTTTCAATTTGGAATTTACCATGAGCCCATTTTAGGGTCCAAAATGTTCATGTAATGGTGCTTAGAATAAGAGTTTTTTAAACTATGCCTCTTCTGAGTCTTAGCTATAGCACAGCACAAAAAGTTCTGAGTTATTCCTTGTTTCTTTATAGTTTGCTTCCAAGGAGCCAAATATTTTTTGCATTTTTTAAAGTGGTCTTAATCAATAGTTCTCCAAGTTTTCTGAAAGTTTTTCCTTTGAACTTTGGCTGCCTTTTCTACTCCTTTTCAGTCCAGCACCTGGCCATTTTCAGAGTTTTTTTTGTTTGTTTTTCATTTGTTAAGCCATTTAACTCAGGTCGATAAATCATTCACGACTCCTAAACTCAAGGAATGAACCAGTGTTGTGTCGACACGACAGACCACATTTTAAATAGACTCCTCAGACACTTTGAGACTGCCATAAGAGCCTGTCACAATGTCAGAACTATTGTAATATTTCCAAAAGCACTGAAAAGAAATACAAGACGATATGCCTTCTTAAAAGCAAACGCTAAAAAAGTGGGTTAAAAACATGTGCATAGTACTATATTTTTTTAACAGCACACAGCATTATATATACTATATATATTCTAACCAACTCTGATTTTACTCTAACCAGTGCTGAATGGTTGTCTTGGAGTGGGTAACAATGTTTCTCTCTATAACCTGTGCTGCTGTAAATTGGTTTAGTCCAAACTCTTTAAAGCTCCCTCTAAAATGTAATCAGTTTTATATTCTGGAAAGCCACAGTGTTTAAAATAGATCTAATAAAGTTAAGTAAGACATGAGAGAACAACAACACAAACAAAAACTTAGGTTCCTATTAAGGCCATGAGAAATATAAGACTCGCCAGACAAACATGCTTTAAAAGCTCATCTAGATTTTCTTGTTTTATTCCCAGAAGTTGTTTTTATGTTTAAGCTATTTACCATTTTCTGTTACTGTTGGTTTTATTTAATTTTTTTATATTTTAATGGCTGCAGCATTTCCATGATTAGTGCATCATTTTGAGCTGCACTCCTACTTTACGCAGCAGTATTAATTCACCACTGTACATCAATACTGTATTTAGGGAATGCAAAAGATAATTTAGATTCGCCCTGATCATAAGATTTTATCCTACTGTTGGTCCCACTGCCCTTCAGGAAACTTCAAAAAAACTTTAGAGCAGTCTGAATTTTTTTTAAAATTACTGCCGTGTGCTACAGCTTACTCAAGGGTTTTAAAATATGTATTTTGAAGGGTTTTTTTTTTAATGTTATACATCAGAGTAGCTTTATGAGAGACGTGTTTGTTGGATCCCTTGCTGTTACTGTAGACTGTAGCTGAAAGACATGCTTTTATTATGGTGGACATTTGAGTTTTGATCTGATCATGTATTATTGAATATTTATCACTGTTGCCCTTTTAATTTGTGTGACATCCCCACTTGCTTAAATGTAGGAACAACTGCAGCAGAGGTCATGGGAGGATACGAGCAGGCCCTTTGAGTGAGTTAGCAAAATCTACAAAAAAAAAAAAAAAAATCAACTTTAATCGGCCACCAAACACGGAGCTTTTTGATTCTGTTTAATATAACATAGTTAAATATTCTATACGTGCTTTTTCCTCTGCGCTTAAGTCGAGCAATGCAAAACTGCAGCCCTCCGTCGGATCTCAGATGAGGCTCGTCAATTAGAGCTTAGGCCAAAGCGCGGCATGTTAATTTGCTGTAAAATATTCCTCCTCCAGCACTAATTAGGTGCTAGCTGCGGTCGAGTGGTGCTGTTCACCGTGTGAGAGGAGCCTGTGCTGCACAGCAGTCCCCCGGTATCGTTTGGCTGACCAAAGCAGCCACGATAACAGGGAATTATTTTAATTAACCGGAGCCGCCTTCTGCAGCTAACGAGCCTAGTTGAAACTAACCCGACATCTTGCTGCCGCATGCAGGTTTCTGGGTGCAAAGCTGTGGATCCTATACATGAAGAAACTAAATGTGTCGTACATACACTACACGCTGAAAACCAAAGAACACTGCATGCATGGGAAGGATTTTGAATAGTGTGTGTGTGTACAGTGCTTATACTACAGTGAATGTTTGTTTTAGTTTAAAAACATGCTGTTATGTATGACGTAACACTCATTGCCAAAGGTGAAGTGGCAATCATTTTTTTGCCCTTGTGTGAGTGTTTGTGTTTGTCTGTCCGGAGAGTTAGCAAAATATATTGTAAACCACCAGCTGGATTTTAATGAAACTTTCATAATGTAATCATTGGATGTATTTCTACAACTGATTACCTTTTGGAGTCAACCCAGTTCAAGATGGCTGCCACAACCAACTGACTTCAGGAAACACAAAAATGGCTTTACCTCAGCAAATTTTTACAAACATTTAGCTAAAATATGGTGTGATGGTGACAGAATATACATCTGTTCATTGCTCAAGATTTTTGCCTCACACTTTGACATTAACCAAAATAATGTTAGCAAAATATCTCATGAAACACTGGACGGAGCTAAGTGAAACTCTCAGAAAGCGAACAATGAATGTACCTTTATAACTCATTAACATTTGCAGTCAAAGCAATCAAAGATGGTCACTACAGCTAATTGACTTCAGCCAACATTTTTCAGATATTGAGCAAATATTTAGTGTGGTAGTAGCTGAGAGTCATTCAGGACACATTTTCTGAGTGGAACTTACAAGACCTCACAATATTACATGTGATCTCACATAACATATTTACAAGGTTCAACTAAAATGGTTGTGACTCCATTTTTTCTCAGCACAAGATGATCTTAGTCTACAATTCAGGTATGAAAGGCAGCAGGTGATATGCACTAATTCAAAGAATGCTAGTGCTTTAATTTGAGTAAAACTAGCCAGTGACAATGTCCCAAACACGGGGCAATAGTGCCTTTGTCCTAAAATCATTGAGTTCATTTCCAAAAACAGAATGAAGCGTCTCCTGTCTAAATATGACCAAAAGATGTGTTTTTATCTTCTCTCTCCTTCGGACTGAGTCAGATCAGATTGAGAAAAGAGGAGGGTTTGAAACTCTGCCCGGCCTCCTGCACAGAGCAGCAGAGGAGGAAAACAGCACACGAGTTGGCCCTCATTGCGGTTATTAGTCTTCAGTTGTGTGATGGTGACATTTGCTCCAGTCTGAAGCACATTCATCTCAACCTCCAAACCACCTGCATTCTGAGAACTGCTTGCTATCACATCTCCCCTTACAAAAATAACTCAGCCACACGCAGGTGATGCTTGTTGTATTCCTGAAATCTGCTGCATACGAAGCGCTTGGCCTGGGTTAAGGCTCAGGTGCTAACTGAGCTTTCAGGTTTGAAACCCAGGCTTGCATTATTACACAAGGACATTGTGTTTCATGTGCAAATGATGCATGTTTTTGTAATCCCATCCGCCTGGAGATGCAGCCTCTGCAATCTGGCAGCTGACACAGGAGATCAGGTGGTGTCATGCTGATGAGGTAATCACCACCAGGACAGTTAACCAACAGCTCAGAGTGTCTGCACACCGCCCTCATGCCCATTCAGGCACGCTGCAGATGTCTAACCTCAAACCAGTGACCCGGGCCTGCACCGAAACAGCTCTCATTACCTTTACACAGGAGCCGAACATCAAATTAGTTAGAATGGCATATTCATTAGGTGGCCTGAATTTATCCCCTCGAACTTGCAAATGTGCAACACCGCACTTCATCTGCACATCACACATCTTACTATCATACTTAGCCTCTCATCTAAAAGCAAGTGATGCCGGTGGCGGAGAGTGTCAAGGTCATTTGAGAAGAGCCGAAGGTGTATGTGAGGTGAATTCACTCCCCGGATTGATTCCTCCTGTATGTCCTAATGATCAAACCCTGGTGGATTTAGAGGATAGTCAGGCGTCTTAATGAGAATTTGGAGGATACTAGTGTACAGGGAAATGAGATCGTGTAGGTACATACTGTTACAGTGAAGAGGGCCAAATGAGAGACTCTTTCATGGTTTGTACTGCAGATCATGTTCGAGGTGTGAGAAGAAAAAAACCCAAATAGTTTTAGTAACATTTGCCTTGCAACTTTATTAAGCCATTTTGTTTTTTTATTTTAAACTTTGCTTCAAAGGACGTAGACTTTTTGGTAGCCTTTTTTTGAGGAGCAGTTTTCCAGACCTTTATTTATCTTTGAACATTATCTTTTTTTTCAGAAATATTTTCTTATTTGTATGTTAAACTACTAAACACTTTATCTGTGAATCATAATGTTTGATGTTTTTACACATGCCAACAAATGACGAAGTCTGAATTTTATTTGATGACTTTTTTTTAAAGCATCCTACTACAAACTTTCATAATTGTTTTTAGTTACATTCATAGAAATGCTAAAAATTCAAGACTTGACTGTATCTTTGTACAAACTCTAGTTTTATTTTATTTTTTATTCAAAAACTTGGCATAATGAATCATATAGGGATCTGTCAGAGCCTGTGCCAGATCTTTTTGTTCTGTTTTTTACTTTCCAGTACCATTTATCTTAATGTATGCTAAAATCCTTTTTGTCCTGATATTTTCTTCCTTGGTCCTTCACTTATCCTGTTTTCCTAGTTTTTTTAAGTACACATTGCACATCATGCTGAGATTTTAGCTAATAGTTTTTTGGTAAACACTGTGTTGATGCAAAACTATAACATTATGCTTGCAAAGTTCACTATTGTGAACATTTTCATCAGTTTAGCAAACAAATTGGGAACAAAGTGTGATAACTGAACGAATGAAGGACCAAGACGCAGGATCACAAACAGGAAGCAGGAAAGAAACTTTATTTGAGCAAAAAAAAAAACCCTCAAGATGTTGCATTAAGCAGGTAATCGGGAAATATAAATCTAATGAGCACAAAGCAAAACACACCTGAGGCAGAGAAAAGTAAAAACAAGGATCTGACAATGAACAAAGGAGCCCAAGGAATATAAATATACTCTGAAAAAAGTGGCTACTAAAGTTGCTTGATTATTAAATTGTTTGTTATGTGCAGCCTAGAGCTTCCAGCAGGTGTGGTGGCTGGTCCTCCACAGTGGTGGCATCTCCTTCCTGTGTGCTGTGGCTGTCTCTGTCTGGGTTTGGCTTTCTCATCTTGTGTGTCCAGGTGTAAAGCACGGCTGCTTTGGTGTCATTGAAGTTTCCACTTGCCCATATAATCTCCCTCCCCACTGGTAAGCCTCAGGTGTCCCTGAATCTCAACACTAGTACATTCTTATATTCATATCTGACATAAACAAACTGGCAAAACCCTGCTTGCAGGTTGTAGTTTAAGATGTGACCATTTCATGCATTTGTTGCTGAGAACAGCAACACACACACTGCTGTCTTGGCTCTTTCTTTGACTCACAACAACTGAATGTAATGTTTAAAATAATTTGAATGAAATTTTCTCAGTCTTTTACACCTTTTTTTGCTTTTCTCCTGAAACATCAGTGGCGCTGCTTAAGTAGCTTCTATGATTAACACAATGAATCACCATTGCTCCAGTTTCTACAGTAGCTATCAAAATATTCATTGAATTTTTATTTTCGATAGTTTCTCTTTGGAGTTAAGATTGTAACGGACAACTCATCTTTTATGGCATCCTATACTTTTTAGCTTTTACATTACATTTTGTCTTAAGACAGCAAATTAGCTTATTTACCTTGTGAACAGTTGACACCAAAGATTCTTCTGAGTACCACTAGAGGGATCCTGAGTACCACCAGTGGTACTTGTACCACAGTTTAGGAACCATGGCTATAAAACACTTGTCGCATGTAGCTCTAAGTGTATCAACGGTGTTTGATGCTCTTAATTCTCAGACAGATTTTTCATAATCCGCATTTGTTATGGTTTTACAGTTGAAAATCGAAATATATTAACTTTCTTATCTTCTCTTAGAAGTTCTGAATCTAAAGTTGGGAACCACTATGAGATATAGAAGCTTTGTTGAACTTGTACATCCAAATATTTGCAAGTTTTGTAGCCTGAGGACATTGTCTTAGTAAGAGACAAACTATTAAATTATTAAAAAGCAGCGCATAGAAGCCACTGAGCAATTTTGATTTATATGGTCATTTTAATGTAAAAATTAAAATAACAAATATCATGCTGTAGTATGCCCATGTTCTTGAAATATAAAACAAATTTATTACAGAAGTGGTCATGCTAAATATGACTCTAATGCATCATCACTCATAATTTTGGGGTAACTAATTATGTTACTGGTGCTCAAAATATTTTGAAAAGTATGACTCTTGTTTTAAAATTTTTGGAAATGCACTATTTTAAAATATGGTTTACACCATTTTACATTTAGTTGCAGTACTGTCATGATTCTAATTGTTCAGAGAGTGCTGTGAAGAAAATATTTTTGAACAATTTCACATGTTACAAGAGTGTGATTTGTATAGTTTGAAGGATTTTACAGTTGAAGAATCTAAAGTTGTGTTTTGAATGAGAAAATGTACAAAGAAAAATGCATTCTTTTAGATTGTATGATTTTTTATTTTGTGGGGGGGTGGGACTTGTTTGAAATCATGCATGTAGGTAACATGTAATCATTACAATTTTCTCAATGTTTGCTTTTATTTCTGCTGACCAAAGTAAATGTCCCAAAGCTGCAGTAAATGAAGATAAACAGCAGGGGAGGGAGGACAAGAGAGCCGCTCAAATCAATCCTAAAAATGAAAGACAGAAGAAACATGGGTGTGTGTGCATCTGAAGTAATGGAGTGGGAAAGTACAGGAACAAAAAAATAAAAAGAGAAACACGGTCTCCAAGCATTATAAAAATGTGGGCACTGAGATGAAGGTCAGTGGAATTTCCTACGTCGGACCCCCATAAATCAGACTCTTCGTGTTAGATGAACAAAAAGCTTTGTGTTGCCAAAAAACTAATTTTATATTTAGCCACGTCTTATGATCGAGTAGACGTGTGTGTATATGTGTGTGCGTGACAGTAAAACATGGCACTAATGAGATCCCAAACCAGCACCAAGCGTTGCTGGAATTAGTGCCTTTTCACACCCTCACCTCCTCCTCCTCCTCCTCCTCCTCCTCCTCCTCCTCCCCCCTTCACCCAGCAGCCCTCCTATTCTCTAAACTCTTCCACCGGCTTTATTAAAACCTGGACATGAGGCACAGTTGAAAAATGAGCAGAACTCAATCTTTGCTTTAGACTGACGCAGTCCGGGTTGTGTGCTCTGCAGGAGCAGAGGGAAATGACCTAGGAAATATAGCCTTATACAACACAATACAGTCCTTGTTACACACATCTTGAGTTAAGAGAGCTGGGCACATACTCATGCAGTCCTACGCACATACACGCACACACTCTCACGCATATGCCAAGCATTGGAGCAGCTGAGAGAACAGTGTTTCATGTAAGAGATGGAAGAGAACAATGTGCTGTTTCATATTGATGTCTTCACTTGACATGAAGCAGAGACGAATGCTTCGATCCACCAGTTCACACCCGACTGCACAGCCACATGTGCAGCAGTAAAAGGAAATATAATAAATGCTACATCGTAAGTAAGGTAAATCAGCCTAATCTCCTGGTGCATGCAGCCAACTCACACAGTGGGTTGACCAGAAAACAGTGCTTGGAGAAGTAAAACAAATACCGTGCTGCTTCTTATCAAAGGCCTCATGCTGCCTCTGACTGGTTTTAATGAGGAATTAGGAGAAAAAGATAAATAAATTCTGGTTTACTATTCACTCCTTCCATCGTTCCTTCACCCATCAAAGACCCGAGCAGATCTGACTGAAGGGAGCTTTCTTCACTCGATGCCAGAGCTGTGAAATGGTATTGGCTCATTGCAGCTCATGCTTTGCTGCATTGATTTCTGTTTTGTTAAGGTTTACAATATGTTCAGCATCTGACTGATCAACTTATTAGTTGTGGCTCACAGAGCAGCAGGGAGTGTGTGTTCTTTGTCATTAACGTGCTTTGCTGGGTCATTAGTGGCCGAGCGAGAGTGCAGCACAAGCGAGACCCATGCATAGAGACGCACATACACACACACACACACACACACATACTGAACAAGCGTGGGTGGGTCACCGCTGACTTCTGCCCATGGCCTTTCTCCAAAAATGATTAAAGCCAGTGGTGACAGAAAAAGCAACATGCATGTGCACGCAGAGACAAACACGTGATTTGAGCTGATACACAAACACACAAAGAAGAAATCTGCACACCAGTGCTGCAACACACACAAGTGACTTACAGTTTTTGATCATCTTTCAGGGGGAAGCTGGTCTACAAAAGAAGCCTCACAAACAGCGACAGTGGCATGTTCTGAGAGAGTTTGTGTGTCACTTCACAAACTCAGTAACAGAGTTCAACTTTGGACAGCAGCTTAACATATTAAATCAAAATCTGAAACTAATCTGAGGGCTGCTTTCCCCCCCTCCCTCTGCCCCTGTCTGTCTCTCATTAGCCGGGCACATTAGCTTTCCTGCTTCTCTTTCAGCTAAAAGAAAAGAAAAGAGAGCCTGCGGCAAAGTGACCTTCTGGGGATGGAGGGAGGCCAGGGGAATTCTTTGACACCACTGATCTCTGCAGAGTTCAGTCTCAGCTCAGGCGAAACTCTGATCTGATGCAGCCAGCGGTGATTGACAGGGAAAATGGAACAAATTCTGAGCGTCATTTTGGTGCAAGGGAGATCATTTGACTAAAGACTGACAAGTCTAGCAATGGCTGTTGGCAAATTAACCCTTGGAATAATGTCATCAAGAAAGACCTGAGGGGAGGAAGGATCTTGCGTGTGATTAAAGAGACTGGATGCACACAAGAGAGGGCAAATCAAAAACTAGCATTCTAGTTTCCTTGAAGAATCACCCCAATAATTGAACTCTTGAAGGATTTGTGTGCAAATCCTTCTAACCCAAAGAGATGGAGGAGCATAATTAAAGGTTTGCTCTTTGTGTGTGTGTGTGTGTTTTTCTCAACTCTCGGCACTGCAGCTATATCAAATTATGTGGTCATAGCTCTTGGCGACACTTGAGAGACCTCCGGTGCCCCATTATCACTGCTAGACCCTTTCAGTGTCAGCGCTTCTGCACACAAAACTGCTCAGCATGCCGTGTAAACTGATTATAAACTAATATGAAGTTCTGTGACAGACTGGCAGATAGACTCGCGGACAAAAAGGTAAACAGCTCAACAATCCACCTGCTTTGCAGCTCAGGCACCAGCTGTTGCTGCAGCCTCACTGGTCCTCTGCAAAAGAAAAAGGCCAAAACTCAAGCTGACACAAAGCAAAAGCCAACACAAGTTCCAGTATGCTTTAAGTTTTAAATAATCATGGTCGGACTGAGTACAAAAAGCAATAAAACATATGCAAGAATAGGCGAAAATATACATTTTCTGTAGTTAAATAAGTTTATGGAATAAATGTGGCTTCACAATATTGTGAAATCATAAAACTAGTGTACAGTTTGTATTTAATGGCAAATAAATGGACTGCATCAACATAACACTTGCCTCCTGGATGGATGTGTTGTAACAGCATCAGTTTTAAAGGCTGATACATCTAAATGGTGGAGTTACACTTTTTACATCTCTATAAATTTAAATAAAGACCCTACAAACAGATGTCAGTGACTTTGGCGATCTGCATTTCCTGTATTATATAAAGGGGGATACCCCCTTGCGAGGAAAAGAGTAACCCCCTTGCTTGCCATGAGAAGGAATACAAGTTTCAGCCTCTCTTGTTTAAGTTTTGCCTCCACAAACTTCAAAGAAGTAGTTCAGATTTTTTAGAAGTGGTATTGTGAGTAGTCAGTATAATACTTAGTAGACATCTAGATCCAAAAAATAAAACCCATTGGCTTTTAGTTTTTGAGCAGGATATATTGACACTTAATGGGCAACGGCATTTTTAATTATTTATTTTTTTATGTAACATTTTGTTGGTATTCAAAGAGCTATCTACAACAGGTAAGCTACTGACTGTTTATAATCTTTCCATAGAACCCCACTTCAAAACAAATTCTGATCTCTCCCTTTAAAGCTCTTTTTGCTTGTGACTTTTTAGTCTCTCTAGATAGAAAAACCTCTTGCTGCCAGTTATTTTGTTAGGCTGGTGTGTACAAAGACTGCAGGCTGTCACTGTATGGCTTCCACCACTCCCCAGCTCTGATAAAAAACAAACAAAAAAAAACAAAGAATAAATGAATAGTTTTAAAACAAAAAAAGTATAAACAAGCAATAACACTTGGACTAAATACTTGCAACTACAAACCACAGGATTTCTATTTGACTCTCTGTTGTCAGATTCAGACTATAATCCTTACAACGCACAGCCAAACTGTACGACACAAGCCAAAGACTTAGGCACTGGGATCTTTTAAGTCTGTTAGCTTGGTCCAAGAAAAAGTGGAAAACTATGCCAGAAAAGAGCTGAGCATAGATCTAAGTAATAGAGCTTTTAAGAAAGTGTCACAGTTCCACTCCAGCACAACTTGGCCACAAGTTGAGGTCATGTTTTGACAGGGTGTGCAGACAGAAATGCTTTATTGTTTCTTCAGCTGGCAAAGATGAATCCCGAGAATAAATGCCATCCATACATATTAACTTAAATGCTTTCATACTGTTGTAAATCTGTATGTGCCTGTGTGAAAGAGAAGGTAAATCCACAGGGGTGCAGAATCACACTTGATGTCTTCATTCTGTCATCTGACTTTTGGGAGGCATGAAAGCAGGTGATTACATGGCTCAGTAGTTCTCTTCAGTGCTGGGAGCAACCACACATTCAGCGTTAATCTCCTTGTTTCCAACCGACAAGCATGCCTATGCAAACACACACTTGCCCCCTCACACACACACACACATTTGATACACAAAACTAGAGACATGCAGAGACACACTAGGGGGACCACAAATGCCTGCAGGGAAACAGGGGGCTAATCTGACAGTGATCTAGTGACTCTGGAGGAAAAACCCACTGCACAGAGAAGTGTCGCTGGCTTAGTAAAGAGGACTGCGTGTGTGTGTTTCTATCTCAGAATGCAACCAGGACAAACTTTAAACTTTAAATTTTTAGCTAAAGAGAGGGATGCGCTCACAAACAAATAAATGTAAGAAATGTGACTTTACTACACTTTTAAAGAAATGTTATTATGTGAATTTTAGGGGGATCTATAAATATGTATGCATTCTGAAATTAATAAGAAATAAAAAAGAATAAAAATCTTCGGAACAGCAATGTCAGTTTTCTCCCAGTGGTCACTCCTGCCACTGCAAATGTAAAAAGAAGCAAATGCCCAAAGGAAAACTTTGTGCAGACAGTGAAATAAAAGCCAAATGATAAAGCTGCATCAAACTAAATATGAATGAAAATAGCATTTGTTCAAGGAATCCATATCACCAAACACTTTGTTTGCCATATATTAAAGATTAAATTGTTAGCACTTACAATATGTGATAGGGATGACTCTCATCTACTACCACAACAAAATTTAGCTTAATATCAGTAACACTGACTGAGTTATAGCCACTTCAGTGTTAAGATGTATTAACTGTAGCAGCCATCTTGAATCAGGTTGACTCCAAACGTTAATCAGTCGTAGATGCACATCGAATTAAATTAAAACTTTCTAAAAGTTTCAATCAAATTAATCCAGTGGTTCATGAGAGGTAAGCAATAATAAACAATTATTAAACTGAAAAATCAGAAAGCTGGCAGAAAAGATAAAGCAAATACAGTATAAATAGAAAGAATCAAACTAAGCAAACACTTGGGATTCTCCTGAGAACGATAACTTCATCCCACACACACCGAGGGATGAACAAATGTTCCTGAGCCCACATGTCACATAACAAAGATTCGACTGTCCCACACTTCCAGTCCTCTGAGCTTCTATAGTTAGTTCACAATTCCCACAAGACTCTCTGAAAACAAGCATTAATAAACAGCTCAACCTTTATAAATTATGTCTCATTTTATCTCAGGAGTTGTAAAGGGATGTCGGGCCAAGCTGAGGGGATTTGATTGGGATCTAGAGCGTGAAAAGTCCAGTAATTTGAAATGCATTTAACCTGCCACAGACAGTTGCACAAGAGCAACCAAAAACACCCTCTATTGGTGATGTAATGCCAAAGTGAAAGGACATCATGTCTTTTTAGAGAAGCGAGTGTTGCTGCTCATCAATCTGAGAATCCTTTTTAGTTGCAACCAATTTGGAGGGCACCGAGCAGCAGAAAGAAAGTTTATTTACAAGTGAAAAACATTGAAAACATTAGCCAATCCTTAAGAGAGGATGTACCAGCAAGTCGACCCCAATCCTCTAAACAAAGTTGAACATCAAATATGAGACAACATTTGAGACTGGAAACTAGAAATAATGATTGAAAAGTCTTTTACAACAATGTGGGAAAGTAATAAAGTTATAGCCAAGACAAATACTTCTAGTTATTGCTGTTAAAGCTTGTTTTATGAGCTACTAAGCTTAGTGTTTCCACACATTTGGACTTAGTTTCAGTAGAATAAATTATGACACGGTGTGATTTGTCATGTTTTCTTGTACATCATTCTTATTAACCTAGTTTTAAGACCTGGTAAATATCTAATGATTTTGTTTAATCAAGTTATGCATGGGCCTGTGATGGACTAACAACTTGTCCAGGGTGCAACCCACCTCTCACTTGTTGACTGCTGGTAAAAGTACCAATCCCTGAACAGGATCAGGTGGATACAGAAAACAAATGGAGGGTTCACGAGCAGCAAGTAAGCTGAACAACGGGATCAACGGTGAGATTTATTCAAAATTTTTTTTATTATTATTATTTTCTGAATACAAGTTGCTGAAATTAATTTCTTGCATAGAGTAACTGAGCTCAGCCTTAAAGGTAGGATGTGAAGCTCCATCTTGACCCTGCTTTGAGTAGATCTGACTGCTGTCTGCAGCAGGTAAGATAGTGACTACCTATAAGTACCCCACACAACCATCTCCTTAACCACAGTTTTAATACAGTTTTTAGAATCAGGATACTCATCTCATTTCAGTATATGAAGTAATGCACAGATCAACCCAGCTGTAGTAAGAAATGATTTGAACTGTCTTCTAAAACTTTATCCTTAACTGAGAATAATTTCCACAGAGCTTCTATTTGACACTTCCAACACAAATCCAAATCACATTCAGTAGTTAAATTTAAACCATTATCATCATTTTTATTTTGCCGAGACTTGTTGGAGTGTAGCAGCATCTGTGTGCGCTGTAATAATGCTTTATGAAATCCTTTTTCTTTGTTTCCGTTAAATGTTTCCCACACTCTGGAAGATCATTCAACCATTTTATTTGCTTGAAGTCTAATGGTGGATCCCATCAGAACATCACCCATGAACAAAATAATTTGTCAGTCTAAAAACTTGTGGACCTGTTTCTATATTGAGCCGCCGCAATAAATTGTAAAGTTACACATTTGAGTTCAATACTGGGTATGAAAGATAACTGACCATCAGGATGTGACTGGCATTTAAAATAATAAGTACATCTGAGTGTTTTATTGCAGTGAAGCACAGATGATATTTACATGTGCAAATGCTGTCCTTCTAATAAAGTAAAGCTTTAGCAAATGCAATAATTTTGAGCAGCCTTTGTCACTGTGTCATGCTTAGAGGTCTGAGACCCCACTGTGACACTTCATTTTTCATTATTGAAAAATTCAGCTGAAACTGTGGCAGCTTGTTTAAAAGTGTAAAGATTATAATTCTTGTGAGAGCTAAAGTCCACAATAAGAGTAAAAAGTTTATAGGAATAAAAGAATAAAGACGTGATGAGTTTCATGTATAGAAGGGCAGTGAAAGTGAAGAGGTTTCCGCCTCATGGTTCTGTGATTTCACTTTCTCCTCTTAGTTGTGCAGGTCTTACAACAAACATATTGATCGTGTTTACATTAATGGGTACATTGGGAGCTGCAGAGGAGAGGCCAGCCCTGGCTTTACTGCAGTCCTGGAATCACTCAAACAGGAGAGCTAATCTCTAAGCCAGATCTCCCTCAACGTGCTTGTTTCATTCCCACCCTGCATGAACATACACCTAACCAAGCACCCTTAACCCAGAGTCTGCTAGATGTGGGAAAATGCTCCAATATGTCTACAGGATCAAGATCTGCACATACTTAGTAAATACACAAAAGTGCAAATCCACCTTTATATAAAAGTGTACGCCGTATGAAGAAAGAACCACGGGACAAAAGCCCCCCATCCCAGCACATATTCTAACAAGCCACAACCCCAGCCGACAGACTTGAAAGCATAAAGAAAAGCATCCAGTTGTGGTGGAGGAGAAAAAATAATTGCACACGAATCGATGCTCGTTGTCTGGGTCTAATACGCGAGGTATCAGGGAGTGGGAGAAGAAATGCTTTTAAGTCCAGCAGACCTTAGGTCTACACAGAAGTCATACATTAAACCCCCTGCAGTGTCCAACCACTGTAGGGGGCAGGATCTGATGATAATTAGCAGAGTTTCCATCATAGACACTCACTGGTGGTACTGGTGCCTGATGAGCAGCAGCTGAAAGATATCCACAAAGATGTTTAAAGACTTTTGATGCCTGAAAGAAAAAGAAAAGGCAAAGGACCAAAAGAAAAAGAAAAACACACACACACAACATGATCAGGGGCTTGATGTGTGGCCCCCAAACAGAGCAAAATACAACTTCACACAAGATGGTTTGAATGAAATGTGCTTTTTGGCCAATTATCACCAAATAAGAACACATTGGTTTTAGTTGTAAAATTAAACTTCATAACTTCATGTGATTATGACATATGGTTAGAAAATAGATGTACCTGTCATTTTGCATTTTTCCTATGATATTCATTTAAATTTAGTTTGAAACTAAATTATTTAAAATTAAATAAGTAGGTGTTCAACATATGTAAATAACAAAATATTTACACAGTTACCTTGGCATTAATAAGCATTGTATCCACCAAAAACAATACCAAATCTGAGTGAAGAATTATTAGGAATTTGAGAAACATATTGGACAGTTTTTACTTTGCTCTCTTTTGCGCTTCCTGTGCTCTTAGAGGGATAATCAAACATACTTTCCAACAAAAACAGATCATCCATCTTTTTCTTTCTGGGTTGAGGGGGAGCTGCTGCCTGTCTCTAGCAGTCACTGGGCGAAAGACAGGCTACACCATCAGCAGTCCATCACAGGGCCACATAGAGACAAACAACCATCCACACCAACATCTAGGGCTAAATTAGAATTGCCACTCAATCTAACATGCATGTTTCTGGACTGTGAGAGGAAGAGAAAACTCTCACAAGCAAGGGGAGAACATGCAAACGCCACACAGAAATTAGCCCAGATGAGTTTTGATCCCTGGACATGCTGCTACAGCCCACAATAAAAACTCACAAATTGATTTTATTTCATACCAGAAGCACTCAGAGAGAGCAAACCTCCACTAAGACCATAGGGTCAATAAAAAAAATAGTGCGACCCGGATCACAATCTGTAACACCATCAAAATTTAAGGAATTGTGGGGTTTTTTGTGACCATTCCAACATTTCCTGAAATTTTATTGAAATCTGTTCATTATTAGTTTTTATGTATTCTTGCTAACTGACAGACAAACAAAGAAACACAACCAAAAACATAATCTCCTTGGCAGATGGAACAAAAGGGTCACCTGTTGGAGAAAAGATAAGGTTTTAACAAAGGAGTCACCTGTGACCTTTGACCCCATGACCTTGAAATCAACAGGCATCATCTTTGACGCATGAGGCGTCCAGCTGTGCAGTTTGACATTCCTACACCTTTTCAGATATATATTATTCATGTAAATTAGTATAAAGGTGTTCAAAATGAATAAAATATTCTCTAAAACATTATCAAAAACTAAAGCTAAAACTTGAGAGTTTGGTTGATGCAAGTAATACTGCGATGAAGATGTTTTTCATCTCAACAGTAGTATCTTTAGTCAGTTTTCATGTTATAAACAATGACCTGTTATGGAAGAAAAAAAGCCCTTTTTTCCAAATGGGCAGTTTATAAAAAGTATTTGACCTTATATGTACTTTTAAATCACTGCAGCTGTAACCACAGTGGTGAGGTTACATAATGGTTGTTAAAAAGAACTCATAAGGTCATTAAAAATACAGCATTTTGCTGATCTTCCTCTTGCAACAAAGCAACATTTCCAGCTTTGTTTTTATTTACTGATGATAAATTATGACTTTACTTCATCTAATAATATGTCAAATGAATCTATGACTTCATGAAGTGTTTATTATTTTATGTATCTATGTGACACACTGTATATTGTTACATTTTCCTAAACTGTCTGTCTTAATGCCACACTGTCCACAGCCAGTCAGTTTCTAAATTCCTAAATGACATGATTAACATGTGTATTACTGTTTTGTGGTGACATTTCTTGCATAATTGAGACATTGTCAGAAATGATTGGGCGGTTTCTTTATGACTGAAACCCAGCAGCTACTGAACAGGATAACAGCCACTGTAACCTTTCGCTGCCACAGTGTTTTGTTTCCATCACTCCATCAGCGGTGGCCTTTGTTTATTTCTGTCCTTCCTCGGGGGTAAATAAGACCCCGCTCTGCCAGAGAGGAGCCTGGGTAATGAGGCCCGTGTCTTTGGAAGCTCTACATCTAACAGGTCATGGGTCAGCCTCAGAGATAGAGGGGAAATGGATATGAAGCTGGAGGAATCTATTTATATTGTATTTCCATGTGTATGATGTCTCATTATGTCCAGTAACATTATCCATGCCTATCGTGATCATCATGAATGTGCAACATTTCATGAAACAAAATACATGTAACTATTTAAAAAAAAAAACATATTGGAAAAAATAAGCTCAAAATGCAACAGATGCAAAACAGTAGTGTAAGAAACAAAATAAAGTATAAAATTAAAGTGAAAAACTTGTATTTCATATGTACTCATGAAGTTGTTTTACACCTGTTCATCCAAAATGCCCAACTAATCATTTTACTTGCACAAAGATAAAAAAATAATTCTTTAAAAAAGCAAAGCAAACATATGGTATGTATTCAGTAAACTACTGCAACAGAACTTCAGCACTTAACAAAACAACCTGTCTGCTGTATAAGATTTCTGACTCACGACAAAACAAAGTTGAACCCCCAGATGGAGTGTTGGAAATGAAGGAAATGAAATAAAACTAAATGTGAAAGGTCCTGTGACTGTGTTGCAATAATTACAATATCAGTTGTTGTTTTTGTTCTTTTAGCTGCTAACTTGCACCATTGTGACATCAAGTTGCAAATTTTGTACTTACTCAGAAGGCTCTAGACAATGGATTTTGGAAGTTTCAGCTTTTTTGTCTGGATCTTTGGAGGAACTATAACCATTAAATATTAAATGCAGGTTTTACCAGGTGGTTAAACCTCCAGAAATCCCTCTTTGATGCACTTTCATCGCCTTATAACAGCATGACCTTTAGGAGCTCCTGTCACTGCAGAATGTCATCGTCTTCTGTGTGCAAAATAGATAGGCACTACATGGAGATAAATGAATGAACAGCAGCCACAGGTGACAAGAGGGGTCAGCATGGCGGAAGAACCTCCGAGTGGAACAAAGGCGAAGTTGTATGAGCAAATCAATGAGGCGAAAAGTTGGTATTGATTCTGCTGGATTTATCCCCCTCAATGTCAACAAGGAGCATCATTCTGCAGAAGAGAGTGTGCCCCGGTTGCTCGAAGAGCAGCAGGATATATCTCATTCCCTCTTCTACTGCTCCTTTAATGAAGGACATAATGGTGTGAGTAGGCTGAACGACTGTTAGCAGACCATTTTGGTGAACAGACGGTAAATCTTTTATCTTCCTGACTTTAATATGCTGCAAAACCTGATTTATAAATTTGAAAGGGTGCTCACATGAGGCAATTAAATGTTTATTCTTTGGTTGCTGAAAATTCTGATACTCAGTGTTCCCATTGTGCTGTTGCGTTCACACTGAAGAGCAAAACCACTTAATTAGATGCTAAAGTGGTAACTGTTAACCTAAATCAATGAACAACACCATTAAAAGGAATGAGTCAATAAAAGTCCTCGTGTAAATCTTTACACGAGGACTACTCAACCATGTCTTGTCTGATGTAAATATAAAATAAACAGAGAAACATTAGTCTGTGATGATTTCAGTGACCTTGTCAGTGTATCCAGAGATTGCCACGGTCATAACATCTTAGATGAGCTGCTTTAAAGGGGCATTACACATGTTTTACAAGAGAAAGTGGTACTCAATAAGAGATAAATATGTTTGTGATTATTTATACATGTGCATAATCTGGTGAAAGGCTAAGTATAGGCAAAAAAAGACAAACTGAGGACTAAAGCATGATGCTGTTTGTACAAGAAGTTTACTCATTTTTAAAAGAAAGTCTTCATTGCAAACTTGTGAGTGGACATTGATCAAAGATGAGCTTTACCAGGTAAACTCTAAACAAATTTATAGAATATGAAATGGTAAATTTAAAAATAGATAGTTTTACCAGAGACTAAAAGTTTGAAAATCAAGGAATCTAACAGCAAAATACCAAAAAACCTCTATTTTTTTGTTTTTACATCTTTTTTATTTACACCTTTCTTTAACCAGGAAAAACAATTCTGTGACTGCGTACAGAAACAAATGTGCACACTGTCATGCATGCCAAAGTTTTAGGCAAAAATGATGTGTGATCAGTTAGTGCTCAAAGTTTGTGTTGGGGATGACTCTTAGCTACTACCGAACCAAATTTGACCTCAACATCGGTAAAATGCACTGAGTTATAACTATGTAGCTGTTCTTGTAGATGTACAGCCAGGAGTTACTTTCTAAGTACGATTAAAATCTGATCAGTGGTTCATGAAATATTTTGTTAACTCTCATGTAAACACAGACATTTGCACAATCACTCGCCTCTCACATTGGTAAGCAATACAAACAATTCATTACTTTTCTTGTAACCATTTTACAGCAGGACTGTGGTTTTGAGTCTACCGTATGGTGGTTGCTCTCTGCAGTGTCTGGTAAAACTGGAAAAAGATAATTTCATACACTTAAAGTTTGAAAGCAAGTAAAATTGTTTTTGCCAACCTTTGACATGTACTGCTTTAATACCTAACTTACTCAAGTAAACAATGTGAAGAAAATTGGGTCTTAAAGCACAAAGAACCCAATGCTTCAACTCAGTGCTTGGGCCTGGAATTAAATTTAGCTGGTTTATGTAAAGTTTTGCCACTCAACTCATATGACTTCCTGAAATGATCTTGTAATTTGAAAGTGATAAAATAGTGTATTTGTATCTCAGAAAGGGCAGCCTGTTCCTCTAAATACTCATCTATAGATCCAGTTTTTATTGTGGTTGTGCACGCTTTGCTGCTAGATTGATTTGCAATAATTCTGCCTCTGATGCTTTAAATACCTCTCACAAGTCTCTATAATAAAAAGGAACATTAATCCTTTAAATTGTAAAAATTAACTTCAATTACCTTACCTCTGCCAAAAAAAAACAATAAATGCTATAGTGAGACTGATTTAATTCATCCATTCCCTCTTGATTTTGTATAAAAAACGGCATACCTATACTGAAATTACTGTAGCATTTGCATCGCCCGCAGAACAAGCATGAATGATGTTTTTTGTCAAAAAGAACTTCCCCTGTAGTTTCCAATAAAAACCACAAGGCAATACAGAAGCAGACCAAAGGATTATTAAAATCAATCAAAAGAAAAACAAAATGTCAGTATATTTTTGGTCCAAACTGTTTAGGATTCATTTATATTTCATCAAGAAGAGCTAAAATACTTACCTTCTTATTTTTCTATCATTGTGCAGGACAGTGTAATGTCCACCATCCATGCTTTTTATCTCACATGTGCATTTAAAATGTTGTAACTTTTTGTCATAGAAATGCTGCATCGCCTGACCTACAGAGCAAAAACTAACAAACATGAAAACTGTGAAAGAGAGTCAACAAAGCTCTGTGCTGTAGCTGTTGTTTTTGTCTTCTGTTCCTGCAACACCAACATGTTTTCTGAAAGAAACAAAATGAACACACCGCCTTTGTTTGGCCAGCATAAATGAGGAATCAAACACATTTTAAAGCCATTTTGTTTATCACACTAAAGAAGACACATTATAGGATGTGCATGAAATGAATAGGTTCACACCCACATGTCATGACCTCTGATGGTGAAGACTTTATACTACTTGTTGTAATTTTATTAATTTTTCTGTCACAGCTGTAAATATATGTAGAGTTGGAGCTGCAGTAGGCCCAATCCACTCTTTAATCTGTAAAACAATTTGTGCAGGAATTCACAAATTCAGTTTCCTGTCTAGTCCAAATTTTTAGGCAAAGCGTTTGATTCAAACACTAAAGATTACAAGGGTGGTTGCATAAAAGAGAATACTCGTTGTACGATGCATCATATCAATACACAAACACGCAACAAAATAACTGGAAACAAGAGTTAAGTCCATATGGAGTCACTCTTCTGCCATCCATGTGTGTAAAATAGACTTTAAATCCCTCTGGCACTGTTGTGTGTCATAAGAGTGAGAGAGAAAAAGTGAGCTGAACGCTGCCTGAGCCGGTCAGTGAACAGCGAACTCAAAATCTCACCAAATGCACGAATGAGTAAGTGAGCAGTGTGAGTGTCTGAGTGACTGAGCCTGTCAGTCGGTGTGGAGAAGATTAGTCGCACAAAGCTGGTAACAATCAGTGCACTTTTACATTTGTTCAAGTGACAGATTTGTGAGCTGATGAGTGAGTAAGGGGGAGACAGAGGTGTGAATGGCTGACTGATTCATTCAGTAAGAGGATGAATGAGACGCTGGAAGTGTAACCTTCAGTGGGGAAAGACACTTGTGGTGTCGAAGAGTGAAGAGAAGAGTTTGAAGAGTGTGTTTGCGAGTGAAAGGCACCTCCAGGTGTTCTTATCGATCACATCACGCGGGGACAGAGACGAGGGTCGGTGCTGCAGCTCGTCAGCAGAAAAGAGGCCGGTTCTGTACACCTGGAATCACATTCAACATGTCTGCAGTGAAGCACAAAGTGAGTGTAAACAACAAATGTTTCTGCGGCCAGAGACGCCCACCGCAGCAGAGTGTCTCCTCCGTGAGCCCAGTGTGGTGCAGGACACCAACTGGGTCTTCTGCAAATACTGTTAATCTCAGAGTCGGCAGCTTGTCGTCCCTCATTACAAAGTGACTGATGTTCAGGGGAAAAAACCTGTTTCTGCTCTTCTGGATTTCTAACAACTTGAAATGTTTGGAAAGAAACCCCTCAATAAGGTCTGTAGTAGTAGTGAAAATATGATGACTGCTTTGACTACTATATAGTAAAATAAATCATATGTTTTATTCAGTATTGTCATAGCCCTGTATATTAATAATTTATTAAGTCATATACATTTGGAAAGTCTTTGTTGTTATTTTAGTTTACCTGTCATGTTTTTTATATATTTGTGTGCTGCTGCCTTTCTTGGCCAGGTCACCCTTGTGAAAGAGGTCTTTACTCAATGAGTTTTTTATCTGGGTAAATAAAGATCTAATAGAAATAAAAAATATTTTTGGAGGAGATTAAGTAAAAGGATTAGATTTGATTTAAGTAAATAAAGTGCTTTTCGAGTAGCTTTTGTATTGTAGACAAACGCCTGAAGTAAGAGGAAAAAAGTATAACTTCAAAGGATGGTATCAAGAAAAGGATCAGTAGCCATGAGCTGCTGTATGACGATGGTTGGTGTATTTGCTTGTATATTTTCCATTTATTATCTGAAAGACCCATCTGGTTGTTTTAAGGAACATCGTATGCTCATAGTGACAGGTGTTCTGTAGTTTAGAAGCACATATGGTGCCTGTTAGGAAAGAAATGTTATTAAATATGTCAGTTTTAGCTATAAAAGTGAGAAATAACAAGTCCTACAATAATCTATCTGTTCTACAATATCCAGTCAAGATCCCAAACAAGGAAGTTTTGATTGATCAGTATTGACATTTCTGAGTGCAGCTCAGCTCCTGATCTCTGTTGTTTTATAAAGCACATATAAGAAGGTAATTAACATAAAGTTAACTATAGTAACAAAACAGACGGGCATTATTAAAGCTATTTCAACACAATACACTGATACTATATATGGTATAATATCAGAGTTTCAGTTTTCAAATGTTTTTCTGGCTGAAGTTGCCGTCACAACTACAGATCAATGAGGAGCAACAGGACAACTGCAGAGGGAGAATAAATCACCATCCAAGAGTAGGTATTGATGGCTACAACCCCTGTTAACCTTAACACAAGGTCAGCTGATCTGAGAGAAAACATCAAAACCAAGCTGCACAGCTTGGTCTTCAATGGTCGCTTACCAGTGCAAAGTGACAAAGTACCCTTGATAAAACTGCTAGACAGAACAAATGACCCAGAAGCCAGCTCGAAGTAACACTCAAGCAGCTAAACGCCAGCTACTGGTCAACAGAAGCTGGCCCTCAAAACCTTATTAGACACACAAATTCATAAATTTTGACCTAAGATTGTAAAATAAAGTGCTTGGAAATTTGTACAGTGGATTATAAAATCCTAAAATTTTACACTGAGAAATATTTTTAAAATGGTAAAGGTAAAAGAACTTTTAAGTAGGTCTTGTGGAAAAAAAAATCCGGGCCCAAACTAAGACTCTTCTTAGGAGTAAAACTTTATTACAGTTGTCGACAAGAGAGAGCAAACACATTCTGCTCTGACTAACAAAGTAAAAGTTTCTCTATAAATTGCAGGCTGGGACCTGGGACCTCCCCTTGTGTCCAAGCAGGTGGCTCAACAGAACCGTGGGACGCTGCACTAGACACAATACAGCAGCTGCACCTGCACAATCAGTTTTCTGCACGCCAGGGAGGAGACACACAGATTTTATTTTAATTTCTAACTCTGCACAAGCACTAAAAAAACCTAAACACATCCTTAAAGGTTACACGAGTGCATAAAACATTATATTTTACCATAACAGTAGGCCTGAGACACCTCCTTTTGACATTGGTGTCATGCAGGAAGTGACAAAGGTAGAGTAGGGGGAGATGAAGTTGACCCATTGCTGTTACGCCTTTGACTCAGTGACGGAGGTAGGTGCTAAGTTAGTGAGTATATGTTCTGCAATGCTGGTGTCAAACTTGTAACATTTCTGAAATGACAGACATGGAAATGTCTACAAAGAGAGCATGTGTACAAAGAGAGCAATGTACAATATTCTTCTTTCTGTTTTGTTGCCTCATCAGGTCATTTTCTGGTTTATTCATTGACTATATCGGGAACTTTTGTCTTTATTGAAGCCCAATCTTGGGGCTAATCAGACAAACCATTATTTCTGGGGTGTTAATAAGGGGTAGAGCTAAGGTGTAAAGGAAATTTTGTTTAAAGTTAAGGTTTGGTAACTGAACATGGAATGTTTAGGGTTAGGCTATAAACTAAATAGCCTAACAAAAGATAAATTTACAAGCTTATTTATAGGAGTGGGGACTTGGAGTATGTACGGCCTAGCCATCTGGTCAAAACTATTCCAGATGGATACAATAGATAGACACATTATGTCTGATCATGCAATACCTGTTTGGGGTGTTCCCAAACTCTGAAACTGATTTATGCAAGACAGAGCTTCTCGCACTATTTCAGTTGACTTTAGTCTCATCCTTTCAGCAAACAGTGAGAAGGAAAGAAAGATGAGGCCTGTCCTGAACCTTGTCCAAACTCTGCAGGCTGCTTAGATGAAGGGTGTATTTTTTTTATCAAGGTCTGCCAACAAGGCTACTCTGACATCCCTACCCTCTGCCAAAATGCAAAGAGAGAAAGAAAGGGAGAGCACAGAGATAGTTTTTTAAAAAAATGGAGGAGTTTAGTTGTCCAGCTGTGTAATGCCTTTTACATAATTCTTTATATTCAAAGAGAACACTCAATTTTTACTCAAACTAAATATTAATTTATGGAGTGTTTCATCATATTTTGGTAGACACAACTGGATTTCAAAACACTATTTTACTCATTCATCAAGTTGAGGGTTGACATTTTTATCAAACGTATTGATATCACATCAAGTGAATTTAGCCAAATATAAAATCATATAGAGATTTCTCAAATATGCTCAAAGATGATTATAATGTTTGTTAGAAACCCGGAGCAATAATTTATAGAAGCTGCCTAAAATGCAATCAGCTTCCCTGCCCACACATGTAATCCGTATCCATTTGTGGAATAAATGTTCGAAGCTTAATCATGCAATGTCACGTTTCGAGCACTGCTGACACTCTGACCAACGCTGATTCAGTGATCAACTTCTGATTTAAATGATACACACCAAGCAAATGAGGAGGAAATATGAGGGTTTGCAGGACAAGTGTTTGAACTCCGACTAGTAAAATCTGAAGAACCTTTGGAAGTTCAAAACTGAAGGTGAAAGCTGATGAATAATTTTTCTGAGCCTCTGACAAATGCTGTGAAGTTTGTGCTCCATTTTTGACTCAGAGACTGTTTGACAAGTTCAGTAGGGCCTCTTTTTTCTGTTTGAGTGGAATGTCAATTAAAGGCCAGAGTTACTCCATATCAGTAGCCTCTTATGGGAGCGAGTGTCATATTTGCAGTGTTCTATTGATCCCTGAAAATGCAGCTGTGAGGACAGGGGTCTTTTCATCGTTTTTTTTTGTCAAACTTGCAAAGGAAAGGGTTCCTCTCCTCTAAAACCTCAACAGTGCAAAAGATGCTAAAAGTCATCTTTACGATACATAAACATGACCTCAAACACAACTTAGTTTGTCTAAACTGCCAGTATTTCACAGGTGAGACATATTTTGGCCTCTCACTTTTTCAGATACCGTTTGCTCCCACATCCTTAAAATATGACCTGAGGTGTGAATTTTGTAATGTGTGTCAGTTCCCTCCAAAGTCTGAATCAATCTTGCACCTTGGTGTAAAATTATTACATCTTCTGGCTGCACAATGGTGTTGGGTGATTTCCAGAACTGATTACAGTAAGTCTCAGGGTTCTTCAGGATGTTGCAGCATGTTCCCCAAAGAGGTAAATAATTACTCAATTAAAGCTTGCTGATATATTAAATTATTTTAGCTCAAATGTTGAACTGCAAAAAAGACATCAGCCACTGCTTAGTCTTTAACCTCGTTTTCAGTTTAAACCTTTTATATGACCATGTTTTTTGCTTGCAGCAATGAAAAACGGGTGATAATGTAATTGTCTGTCTTTGACTGATTGTTAGCAAAATATGTCATGAAAAGTGGATGGATTTCATTGAAACTCTCAGAAAGTTAGCATCAGATATACGTCTACAGCTGATTAGCTTTTGAACTTGTTATGATTCCAGCCTGCTTCATGTTCTTGATTCTTTGTTTTTCTTGTTTCTTTTCCCATTTCCTCTAGGTGGAGCTGTGAGTTGACTGTATCCAGTTCACTTCCTATTTCAGTTGTCACACCTGAGGCTCACAAACTTCTAATTTCCACAATACTTAATCTAAGATCAGCACAGACCATCATCGGTGCTAAATTGAACAGTCAGCTCTGTGATCACTGTGGCCACTCTGGTAAAGTCTATGTTTGCATCTTTGATTACTTTGGAGTTGTACTTACCTGAAATCCTGTGTTTACCTTGTACCTTCGCTCTGGTGTATATGGTGAATGAACCAACACACAGCTTCCTTAATCGTTGATAAAAACCTGGACAAACAATCATATTATCACCCAGGTGCCTAAGGTCAGCCACTCCCCATCGCTGCTTCATTCTTCCTTCCAGGGACCACTGAATCCTCAAACCCTTTCCTCAAAAACCTCAATACCTTTATATTCCCAGTGTAAATAGTTTTGTATATAATGTAAATAAATCTTTCAAACTTTTACTCTTGTTGGTTTTTCTGCCAGACTTCAAAGTTTATTTGCTGCCCTCAACCACAATAGGATTCAACCCAATTCAAGATGGCCACCACAGCTAATTGACCCTGGCCAACAGATAAACTGGCTGGATCTCAGTTCATTTTACAGACATTGAACTCAAATTGGTTGTGGTAATAGCTGAGAGACATCCCCATCACATACTCTGATGGCTAATAGATCACACAAGATCTTTGTTGAAAACTTTGGCATGCAAAGTGGTAGGTGGTATGCAATCCTTCCAGGAATACTAGTTTATTTAGATAAACTGTTTTATGCGGTTTGTTAATCCCCTTAATACTGACTTTTAATAAAAATCATTCAGTCTTACAATATAGGCACTTAACTCAAGGGATGAGCCATTATTGTGTTCACACATAACAGCAAAGACTTTTCTCATCAGAAAATACTGATTAAGTCTGTTTCATCAAATCTCTAAAACTCTAAAAATGTAAAATGTCTAAAAATGTAAAAGTATTTTTACTTTTAAAACACAGATGATTCCAACCCTAAAAGGTGTATTTAGTCTCTCAACCCTAAGCATTTGTGAGTGAAAGCAAAGAGGCAAAGGGAAAGATAACTTTTATAAGTGTCTGAAGTCAAATGAACGATGTTACAAATGCCCATAGTCACAGAGAAAGTCCTTGAACATTAATGTCTAATAACATCATTCCATAGTGAAAAACCGAATGCAATGTGACAGTATTTAAGATGCATCTAGAAATGGAAAGAAGTCAAGAGAAGGTTTTCTGAGAACATTTTTGAGTTTTTATTTTTAATTTATAAACCTCTACATTTCATTATACTTACCTCTGCATTTCAGACTCAGCACCGACACAGCCATTATATGTCCTGATGTGAGATGATTTTTCTTGTGAAGAGGCTCAAAAACAAAATTCTGTCAAACCCATCAATGCCAATGAAAAAATAAGTTAATATTGTAACAAATGTCACTCATTGCAACAAACCCAAAGAGGTAAACAGGTTTAGTGAACTTTATATCAAGTTTCATCACTCTATTTTGCCCCACCTGCAGATTGACTGTTATACTTCATGTTTATTACTTTAAACAGACTGAAAAAGATACTGGCTGGTAAACCTGATGGAATATAGTCACTACAAGGGTTCCAATCAGAAAAAAGTAAACTTAACAATTAAAAATAAAGCTTGCAAGTGAGAGACTTTTCTCTATGTGAGAGGGACAACTGTCTCAGGACTGTCTGCTGTATGTTTTTAAAGAATATTTTACCAATATTCTGCCATTGAAACAGAAACACAGAAGTGTGTGAAGCTCCAAAGTTTGTGCTTCTGACTCAGTTTGATGACACATTGATATTTATTGTGCTTACACCTAGTCTCAGAACTGCCCTGAAGCACATGAGGGCTGAAAAAGATAACATTTTTCACCAAGCAAGATCATCTAGACATTTATTTTGCTTAACAATATTATGTCAGATGCTAACAAAGAGTACAAGATTTGTTTCCCATAACTGCCACTATAAAGACTGAATTTGAATTATAAAGTTAAAAGTGGTTTGTTTTTTTCCTAGCTGGGTCATGTTTGCTTGGCTCTGTCAGTGAACTTGTCAGCTTGTCACACTAAATTGTTTTAAGTTACTAACCTCTCTAAGGGTTCTCTGGCGTACATTTGCTTGCAGTACATCCCAAAATCAAACATTTTTCTCATAAAATACTTTGAAAACAGGCATGATAATTTATATTCACCAGACTGCAAGACATTCATTTGGAAATGAGTGGTTTTGTTACACAATTAATCTCATAAGAAAAGTTTTTTTTAACAAGGTATCAGCTCAAAGGTTGACAAGTCAGTATCACTACTAACAAACTTTCTACATCAGATGCAAAAAAAATCCAGCAAAAACCAAACTCATGCAGGACCTGAGAGCTGCATCATCCTGCAGCTGATCATCTATTGTGACAAGTTTTTATCTATTAGCTCTTTGGAAATCACCTTGTTGGTGCTTAATCATAGTATTAGGCAAATTAACCATGTCATCTTTTATCTTTTTCTTTTATAAATACAGCCAAAGAATCTGGAACATACATGTTCTCCTTATGCAAGCATTGGTTTTCTCCAGGTACTCCAGTTTCTTCCCACAGATCAGTCATGATGAGATAATTGATAACTCTAACTTATCCCTATGTTTGAGTGAAATGGTTGCATGTCTTGTTTGTCTCTATGTGTAGCACTGTGATGAAATGGCAACTTGTCACCACCTTTCGCCCAATGACTGCTGGAAATAGGCATTACTATTCTTTACCCTTCATAGAAAAGTGAGTAAAGAAAATAAATGATTGAACAAAATGTGAAACAATTGGTGTTTTTTACAAGCAGTTTGTAACAAAGTGCCTCAGAAGCTCATTTAAAACCAGTTTTTGGTCTACATTGCCTGTTATGTGTCTACACAACACAACATTTAGGAGCCTTTTTACACCTGAATGATTTACAGGTCAGAGTTAAGCAGCTTGAAGAAAAGTTAAATAAATAATAATAATTATATTACACACACACACAAATGCAGCCAAAATTTTGACGAAAAACTTTTTAAGACATTGAAAAACCCTAAAAACGATTGCTCAAAAATTTTAAATTACAAGAAAGTTTTTGGAGGCAAAATATAAAGAAATGAATGATGTCTCAAGACTTATTAAAGTTTTGACAATTCTGACCGCTGATTGTAGGATTCTGACAGATTTTAACCAAATTTTCTTAAGTTTCTTGTACATTTTCCAACTTCTGGCAAATAGAACCTCAAAAGAATACCACTATGCAAATAGATTTGTCATTTTTGCATAGATTTTTATTGATTTTTTTCGGGAGCTGTCAGACTTATTCTGTGTTGAACAGGAGTTGGATATCATTAAAAGTAACTTTATTTAAACTTTTAAAATGTATGTCAAAAAAATAGATTAAAGTATGAAAGTTCCTCTTTTAAAAAGCAAAACGTCTTCAAAAGATAAAGACGTTGTCTTAATTGAAACGTGCAAGGTTTAATAAAAAAGGAAAGAACATCTATTATGACTTTTTTTTCATTAACAGCAGGTATTTGGTGTCTCCTCAGTTTTGTTTGATTTCAGCACCACGGACAGCGCACCTCAGCTACAGGACACAGTAACTCTGTATGGATACATGTTTTCATATAGCGCAGCCAAAAAGTCAAGACTATTATTTTCAAAGTGCATGGAAACTTTAATTTAAAGTGTGAGAAAACCTAAAGCAGCATTTAGGGCTTGATTTGAACTATTGTGAAAGTTCTGTCACGTTTACGGAGTAATTATTCTTTGACAGTGAACTGTTTTTTTAATTGTAAACAGGGCGTAGATGCCTTCTTTTATCAATATCTGCGCAATAAATGAAGAAAACTACAGTGACAGCGGGTCCCTGGTCCTTTAAACCGAGCCGGGTGCAGATCGGACCTGTCGGGAGGGGAACAGTTTGGATCAGGAACGGACAGGGGGAGAAGTTGCACCGCCCCGGTTCAGGCAGCAGGGCTGGAGCAGATAAAAGCTGAGATAGTGATTGAAAGTGATGGTAAAAGGATTTAGCCTCGGCATTAACTGAGAGAGAGAGAGAGAGAGAGAGGGAGAGGGAGAGAGAGAGAGAGAGAGAGAGAGAGAGAGAAACAGAAAGGAAGGGAGGGAGGGAGAGGAGGAGGAGAAGGAGGGAGGGATATATTTTCCATAAAGCCTTTTTTTCTCCCCCCTATCTTTCTGCCCTTGAGCATCCCGGGTAAACCCGAGCTTGTAAAGTGGGGAAGAAGAGGAGGAGGAGGAGGAGGAGGAGAAGAGAGGGGGTGACAAGGGCGGGCTCAAGCCTTTCCTCAAACTCAATATTTTATACTTTTGATACTCCTTGACGCGGGATTTCAGCCTTCTTTCTTCCCCGGCCGTTTCCCAGATCTAGGACGCGGATCCAGCAGCAGCAGCAGACCATCCGCGGTGTGATCAGAAAGTACCCGGCGGAGGAACACACTGATCACCGGGGGTACAATACGGACGGACGGCCGGTCAGTGGATTGTTCGGAGGGGATTCGTTTGGGCCAGCAGGGGATGGGTGGGAGGGGAGGGGGACGGGATCCCAAAGTGCTGACCGGCCTCATAGATGCGTGGAAGAAGTAAGTCAGTGTTTCTCTTTTTTTTTTTTTATCTGATGAAGCATTTCACAACACGACTTGTGCACAAGATCCGGACCACTTCAGGATCACGGGAGTTAACGAGAAGACTTCCAGCCTGGTTTACTCTATTTAGGGAGCAGCGGTGTGTGGAAATAAAACAGTTTGTGTAGTGGGAGCGGTGCTGCACGGCCGGGCGCATAACTGTGGAAACTGACACACCCCTGCAAGGAGATCGGTGCTGGAGAACAAGTAAACTCAGAGTACGCAGGGTTTGGGACAGGTTGTGGATACACCTGACTTTTGTCACTTTGAGGTCACAGATTATAATTAGACAATCCAAATGAGAAAAAAAGAAGCACTGTGCCGGAATTTATTCACGCGTTTAGCTTAAAATCTAATTACAGCTGCAAGGAGAGAATCATTTGGTTATAAACTTCAAGAGTTTGTTTTGCTTAAAGTTTATTCTACTATTAAACACCGATGATTATTACATAGACTAATATAAACACATAGAAATTAATACTGAATTTACTTTTTTTTTAAAGTGTAGTTCGCGCAATAATGGTGTGAAAGATTTCCGTTTTGCATGAGTTTAAATGTTTTTAAAAGGGTCTAAAAACATATTTTTGAGTGATATTTTTTCCAGTGTTCACCTATTATCTGGAGCTCACTCTGCTCTGCAGCGCAGGAGCAAATTCCACACACAGGCGGCACCCGGTAGCAGCAGCACGTGTTTTTACGCACAGGATTATGGCACAGGGATTGGCGCTTTTAAGTAATCAGAACTGCACAGTTTAGGTCCAGTTTGTGTCGCAGGAAAGTTAAAGTCGAGTTTCATCTTTTAAAAGAACTCGAAAGTTCTTCTAATCGTAGGCTATATTTTTTCCTCGCTTTCCCAAAAAAACACCAAGTCTAAGTGCAAAATAACTAATGGGAGCGTTGTATTAACTTTTTCTTCACTTGTCTCCACAGCGCTCTAGCGTCATTAGAAGACGACCTGAAACGTCCAATGGAGCTACTTGAAGACGCAGCAGCTTCTCTTTCATCCTCCCCATCTGGCACCGCTTCCCCGCGGCAGGACGCCGCGCTCTGAGACATGGATCCGCGCGACCATCTTCCACCCAACTCCTTGAAACAAGATGGGAAAAGTGTATGACGAGGCTCATCTCTGTAACAATATCCGTCTCTCCACCCACCGCCATTCTTTGCTCCTGGAAACCAAACAAGACACCCCCCCCTTTCCGTCGGTTCTCCTGGGGCCGCCAATATTTGTCAGGCGACACTGAGTGAAAGCTGCAGAATAAACTTTCATCAGGGGCATTTATATATACAGAAAAAGCCAGGAGGCGAGTTGACTGAATTTACTATCCTTTAAAAAGTGGTGGGAATTTTCACTCTAACCCTATGATCACCGCTCCATGCGTTTTTCCTCCTCTTTGAGCTCTGTGGCCCCCTCACCCAGTGCCGGACCCCGCTCCGTAGACCTCCCCCCCAGCCTGCCATGCTCCTCCAGGCCGTGTTGCTGTTGCTGCTGCGTTGCTTGGCTTCCACCCTGGGCCAGTACGACCTGTGCAAGTCCCTGGTGAGCACGGACGAGGGCTCGGTGTGGGAGCATTACGCATGCCAGCCCAGTCCCATGTCCATGAAAGACTACATGCGGATCAAGGTGGACCCGCCCGGAATCACGTGCGGAAACCCACCTGAGAGGTTCTGCACTCTGGTAAGTTCATTTTGTGACATGCTTACTATTGATTCCCAAAAGTGTTTGTAAACATGCACTTTATTACTTTTTATCAAAACCTGAAAACTATACTGAAGAATATTGGTTTAAGCATTATAATTAAAGAAAAACTAAGCATAAAGTTGTGACAAACATAGCAGGATTCCCACTAAAAGTCAACCAGATCTAAATAAGTATAATAACTTAGCATCACACAACCTTGAACAAGAAATGCCCAGTGTTGTTTGCATGATATGGACCCCTGTTTTATTCAAAGTTCTACCCCAAACCTCCCCCCAGACAAAATGCGCTAGACCTTTCAGCTCCAAGGACACTAAAGGGTGAGCTTGCAGAAATACCTGATAAATGTCTACCAGAGTGATATTTAATGCTCTTTTTGGCCGGCAGGCTTGTCCTGGTCTAATGAAGGTGTAATAATTTGAAATCAGGGTTATAAAACCCAAACCATAAGACTGCAATTAGGCTTCTGACCGCTTCTTGCCTCGTGAAAACTTTTCCGCTTCATGCTTTGACTCAGAACTTGACTCACTGTGTGTGTGAGAGACAAGATTTCTTCTTGACAATTGACCCACTGTCACTGATTGTCCACTCGCTGAAGGTGCCAGACTTGTTTTGACATGCATGAGTCAAAATCTCACAAGAAGACGTGTCATAACAGCAGTGCAGGCTTGTGTATATCCTATATAATTATGTAAAATAGGAACCAAGTGGAGATTTATTACTTTTAGACCAGATTTTACAAATGACCCTCCGAGTCTGTTTCCCGCTCTTCCTCCCATAAAGACTAATTACTGACATATGGGGTCATTGGAACAGGAAAGGATACTCTGTACCTCGGACATCTAATGGTTAATGATTTGTTTAGTAGCGGAAACCGCCGCTGTCTTGAGTGAAACCTCTTCGCTTGGAGGGGGTAGATGGACAGGAGTAAGGTAAGAGGTGAGGAGATGCTTGCTGCCATAACATATTGACGTCTGCCCCCTAATGGCTCCGGACTGGAAACTTCTATAACTATGTTTCTGAGTGAGCAATGATGAAATATTGATGTGCTCCCCTAATGGGCTTCCTTACAAAGGTTGGCCAGCGACGTTCCATCCCAAGGTTCCTGAGTGTGCTGCACGCCTGATGAGACATAAAGAAAGAAAAAAGAACAAGAGGTGATGGAGGGTGGGACAGGAAGGAGTCTGGTCTTAGTCAGCACTTTCTGATCAGACGGGATCTTTATAGTGGAAAGTTCTGTTTCTCCTCCGGTCATTTGTGGCTTTGGGGATTTAACCAGGTTGCTGAGTGCACTAGCTGGGGATTTAAAAAGTGAAGTTTACTCGAAAAGTGAGGGATGTCAGATGTCAGCTTTGTGTTGCAAATTTTAACAATTATTTTTGCCACCAGTGTGCCTCGTTTTCCTAAAACGTAACAATTCACTGAGCATCCCCAAATCTTTAAAGCTTCTTCAGTAAATCAAGTCTATTAAGCCTTTAGACACCCCCAAACAGACATTGGCGAAGTCATTGATACACAGATCATTTATTTTCAGGCAAGCAGTAGTCCCCCCTCACCCCCACCCCCCTTGCTCCTAGATTTGGCAGCTTTACAGAAAGTCCTCTATCCTTCCTAATTGGTGTACATTTACATCTACTCATTCAGCAACCCTACAAATCAAAAGAAAGTCACAGCACTAGGGGAAAAAAGAGGCTGCACAACTGAATGTGCAGAGCTGCTTGTCTTTAATAAGACTTGAGTAAGACTGCGGAAGATGCAAAATAATTTTTTTTCCTCCCATCTCTCACTCTACAGTATGAGCGCTCCGGTGTGTTACTTGCTCCACTGTGGGAGAATTCACTTTTTGAAGCATACTGTAGCTTCCCTCACTTCCATGCAGTTTACTGTAGATGTTGCTCCTTGTCTCCACAGGGATGTATTTTTTTCTACTCTATTTATCTCCCTTGTTTCCTGGGAATGCAGCAGCCTTTCTCCACAGCCAACATTGGCAGCATGTTGGCTTCTTTCATTGCAACGGGCTTCCAGCACTTTGAAAAAGACGCTACTGTCACCAGTGCTGTGTGGAGCTTCACTTTTTTTTTCCTTTTTTTTTTTTTTGTAGAATACAGTCATAGCTTAGATTTAAGGTGATGGAGTAAAGAGGTCTGAGTCAAAAAAGTAGCTAATACTGAGGAAGATCCAAGCTTAGCTAAGCACAAAGATGAAATTAAAGCACTATCCCACAGTGTTGATTTAAAAAAATCCAGCATTTGAGTGTCTGTCTGTGCTGTTGTTCGCTATTCTTTTTTTTGTTTTGTTTTGTTCTGAACCAAAACCTTCAATCAAGCATCTCCCTCGGGGCCGAGAACAGAGAGCAGCCGAATGCAAATGGGAGTTTGCATGTGTGCTGGAATGCACTGTTTGTGGTGACGTCTGGGGGTTTGTGAAACGTGCGGGAGAGTTGGCTGAGAGTGCATGTGTTAGTATGTCTTAGAAACACCCCAAAAGCACACACCTTGCTGTTCCACAACACATTTGCCCATTTTAGAAGGTAGAAATGAGCCAGCTCTAAAAATAGACATGAGAGGAGAGAGGAGCCGCGCAGCAGTGGATAGGGGGGAGCATGCAGGAAAAGGGAGGAAGATGGCAGCTGGTAGTGTGGATCAGTGCATCGCAGACTGGGCCTATGGCCATAATTCATGCTTCCTGCTTAGTGTAGCCTTGCCAGACCCGGATGGCCTGCCCTGCCCAGCAGCAGGCCATCAAGGCCACGCAAAAGGGCCACCTAAATCCAGCAGTGGGCCACTTTGGATGCACCTCCTTGGTGTAAAAAATAGCTCAGGAGGGCCAGTGTCCTAATAAAGCACAACCGGAGGTGAATTTGGACGCAGCATGAGCAGATTTCACCGTGAAGAGAACAGATAGTTGCAGAGAGTGTACAAACAAGGGATATGGAGGGGAGGGTGTAGTGATGTAATGGTGTGGCTCGCTTTCCCATTAGGACACAGTTGAAAGTGATCTGAGAGTGTTTAGATGTGTTGGCAGAACGGGAGGATAGTTTTAAGTGAGATTTATCCTTCACTGAGGTGATACTAAGAAGGATTGGCCGCAGGGATTTAAACAGCCTGAGGTGGACTTAACAAACCACCTGGTTTCACCAATCAGGAACTCAAGACTGATGGGTAGCTGCTTGAAAAGGAGAGACAAATGTGTACACAACTAGTGGTTTTTTTGGGGTTTTTTTTTGGATGTTTATGTGTTGGAGAGATTTAGTGGTCTCAACCGTACGCTTCCTGTGAGAATTTTCTGGTGTGTACTTGAGAAAAGGTATGCAGGGTTTGTTCCAAAAAGCTTTTAACAGACAGACACATGAACAGACACACACAGATACAGTTAAAAGCATTATCATCCACCTTTGCCTTTTGGTTGTGGCTGACAATAAAGGTGTCATCACTAAAATCATGTCATTTGGTCACTTTAAGTCAAGTGCCAGTCATGAGCACTCCGTACTCCAAAAATGTCTAAAGAAATAATTTTATAATGTGTTACACAAGCCAGATCTCACTTGTTTTTAAAATATTAAATCCTGTTTCCACCTTTTTGCCTTTTTCGCATCTCCTTTGTGATTGGTTCAGACCGAACGCCATCAATAAAATATGGCAGCTTTTCTCTGAATTCAGCTCTTGAGTGCTCACTAAGAAAACACAGCAACTCCTCCTGATATTCAAGTTTTTTGTTTGTTTCTTTTCTCGTGGGGGTGGGGGGTAACTGCGCCTAAATTCAAAGCTAGGTTCATAAAATAACATGTCCAGGTCCAACTGTGGTGACTTTAGCAGGATGAGCTCAGCTGCTGCTTTGGAGCAGCATGATGTCTCCGCTCTGTACTTCTTCTCTCCTCCTCCTCCTCCTCATCCAGCACAGTCACACATGCCTTCAATAAACATTTATTTATTTATCTTTTCCTTGGACGCACACACACACACACACACACACAGACATAAACAACACCCACCCACACAAACGAACACCTAAGGCACATTTTACACTCACCGACTGCTGTTTTGTACCCAGGAAAGCAGTTTTACAGAGAACGGTTAAACACTTTTTCAGGTAATTAAAGCAAATCCTGGATCACTTTATGTAACCGTGTTCCTGTTCTTCACTTACACCAGCATGGGAAAGTTTTGACACCCCTAATTAAATATATAAATTTTAAAAACTGCTACCGTAAATAGCCAAGCGAGTAAAAGATGACCTGATTTTCAAAAGGCACAGAGTAAAAGATAAAATGTTTATTTCATGTATTCTAGAGGATTTCTTTTAAAGTTTCAAAGAAAATATGAAACAGGGACAGACGCATAACTTTGAGCCTCCTGTCTGTTTAGTTGTTATTTAGCAAATTGCTTGTAAATCCTATTACTGCTGCTTCTTCCAGTTCTCATATGGGTGATATTCACCATCAGGATTTTTGAACACTGGGGCATCAGCCAAGCCCTAAAATCTTTGAATTTTGATGTGACCATTTTGAAATTAATTTTCAAGCAATTTGAAAGGTAATATATATATATATATATATATATATTATGGCATGCTGTTCAGGAAATTATTGTATATGTATTCTTATATTTGAAAGTTTGAATATATGGAATGAAACCTGAATATATGGAATAAAACCTGAATATATGGAATGAAACCTGAATATATGGAATAAAACCTGAATATATGGAATAAAACCTGAATATATGGAATGAAACCTGAATATATGGAATGAAACTTGAATATATAGAATGAAAACCTGAATATATGGAATGAAAGTCTGAATATATGGAATGAAAGTCTGAATATATGGAATGAAACTTGAATATATAGAATGAAACTTGAATATATAGAATGAAA
>NC_051443.1:11881692-11918365 GCF_001649575.2 Kryptolebias marmoratus | reverse complement strand
CATTCCATATATTCAGACTTTCATTCCATATATTCAGGTTTCATTCCATATATTCAAACTTTCAAATATAAGAATACATATACAATAATTTCCTGAACGGCATGCCATAATATATATATATATATATATATATATATAAGTTTGAATTGAGGTTTTAATAACATGATATCACAATAGCATGATCACTTTATTGCTCACAGAATGAGTTAAACACTGAAGAAATTAAAAGGTTAGCATTTCTTAAAGGAATGCATATCACCCACCAACTTCCATATCATTTTTCTGTGTTGAAAAATGACAGAGTTAAGTCCATTTTGATCAAATCTTAAAAATAGCATTACACACAATCTAATGCGATATTCATACATCTTGAGCAATCTGTTAGCACTCGGAGTATTTGTCAAAGATGACTCTCAGCTATCACCATACCATGTATAAGCTTAATATCTGCAAAACTGACTATTGTCATTTTTGTGTTTACTAAGGTTAATCATTTGGCATCTATACTGAAATGGGCTGACTAAAAATAAATCAGTTGAAAAATTACATCCAATGATTTTTTTCTGAAAATTTCATGGAAATCCATCCTGTGGTTCATGAGATATTTTGCTGACACACAAATGAACAGTCACACAGACACAAGCAATTACATGATTACTTGTTTTTCATGGAGGTGAGTGATATTTAAGCCTTGACACTGATGATGAAGTCTTATGTTTGATTGAATGCTACTTTTAATTTGAAATTTACGAGCTCAGAACTTCTGCTGCTCTTGTGTTATAATACTGTTGGCTTGTTTACTCTGCATGTTGTCTTCGCCGCTTTCCACTTTTGCTTACAAAGCAACCAAAATCTAATTAAAATTCCCCATTTTTTTCAAAATTAAATTACCAATGAAAAAAGCTAAAGACGTGCCATTTTTTTAAATTATTTTTTTAATATATAGAATGCAGTGCTTATGGTTTTATCAAAATCTTCATCCCAATAGTAAGATTTTGTTTATAATTTTATCCCCAGTAGCTCTAATTCTGATGTTTGCTTTTTGTTGCTGTTTGTTTGGCTTCGGTCTTTTTACAGATGGTGTCATGTTTGCTGTTAGAATTTGCTGGTGTTGAACTGAAGCCATTCTCCTCTCTGAGTTTAAATATGCTGCTGGCTGCATCACAAGCCCAAAGTATGGTGGATCCTCTCTCTGTACAGAACAACTGACAAGGTGTTCTTCTACCAAAAACTGATTTTTCTTTTAAAACAACTTTATCCACTGCAAACTAAAAAAGCATTTTTTTTTTTACCTACACCATCAGTGCACAACTCTTTTCCAAATTTATAATCCTCTTTGATGTAAAAAGGTTTTCTTTTGTTGCTGAACAGTAGAACATTAGACCAGCTTTTGGAAACATCTTCAACAAAGTTTGTAGCCTTCCAACTGGGGATCTCATAATTGCTAATATTGCCCATTGCTCTAAAAGGCAAAAGTCCCTGGATCATTGGATGCAACTGATTAATATTTGGAGTCAACTTAATTCAATGGCTGCTACAACTAATTAACCTAAGTGGGCACAAAAATGTCCATAACTCAGTCAGTTTTACAAGTATTAGGCTAAAAATTGGTGTAGTAGAAGTGGAGTCATTCAAATCAAATACTCTGAGCATTATCATATTACCATAATACTGTGTGAGATTTTATTTAATGTTAGGGTTAAGATGAATCTCACTGAGCAACTAGTTTGCAAACAGCATTTGCCAAGGAGTCTCCAAAGTGTCTTGAATCCTTTATGTTTTCATTTTTCTGTCTGTTTGTGAGCTTTAAGGCTTTGCGAACTTGTCTCTTGAATTCTGAACATCTTCAAAAATATCTGTGTGACAAATAAGAGACAAAACATTTGCAAAGTTGGTTGTTTCCAACCTGTTTCAGGGGCACTAGAGCTTTATTTTGACTCCTCCACAGGAGCTCTTCTCTGACAGAAAATATTCAAACCCCAACCCTTACAAGGGAAGATTTGCTTACTTTCTTGCAATTTTGAGTTACCAACTAGTCTCCAACAGACAGAGTCCAAGGAGGTACTGCCTAAGGTTTAAAACTCTGGTGTGAACTGTGGCATGAACTACGAGGAATGCTAGGTCTTTAATCTTCTTTCAGCAATCTTGTGCACAACTATGCACAAGTTTTTTGGCATTTCCAAACTCAGTTTGGCCCTCGTCAGTTCTGTTTAGAGCATTTTTCCTTATTGCATTCCAAATTAAGGAAGAAGCACCAAACACCTTCCCATTTTCAATCAGCTTTCTTTTCATTTTTGGGCATCATCATAACTTTCAGAAATCTGGGCATTTATTTAGAGGAGCCCTTAGCTTCTAATTGTTGTAACAAAGTTTCAGTTTTTTTAGCTTTGAGGCCACTTAGACTTTCCTAAATCTTTGTCGTTTATAAACTATAGTTTAAAGAAGAGGAAAATATTTACATCCTCACAAATTAGTCTTGCTTTACATATAGATTTATATATAATTTTCTATGACATAGTCTTTATCTTCTCTCAGAATAGGAAATTTTGAGTCAAAGTGGCGAAACATTTGAAAATCGGGTGTATGAACAGTTTGTATGTATATCTTTGTCAAGCCACGCACACACACAGAAATAAACCACCTTCATTCTTTTCACAGAGAACTTCCTGCATGATGGGAAATGTTATAAGTGAAAAAGCAATATCTCTTTCTCTTCCCTTCTGTGGCCTTTTTAATGGGAAGGTCACTCTATTTGATGTTTCTTCAAAACATAATAAAATGTGTTGTGTGTCCTTCCTTTATTCCCCTCGCCGCCAATATAAAGTTGAAGGAGAAATAAGGAGATGGGAAGGAAAGCAAAATAGCACAAAAAATATTTTCGGAGGAGCAGAGATGGTCATAAGAAGAGATTATTTCTGTGTGAATGCATAATGGCAGCTTGCTATTTTTACAGTCAACCTGTTATTTTTTTATTATTCCTTTTGTGGTCAAAAAGAGCAATAACTTATTTTGACAACTGTGTGTGTGCTTGATGATTTTTTGGAGGTCAGAGGGAGCAATCATATTTTTAGTCACAGTTTCACAGTCCCCGATGTTGCAGAGATAACTCAAAGACAAATCAGTGTTGTGCAAGACAAACTATTCGTACTTAAGGTGTCATTAATGTTTAGGATCGAGTGCTGTCCTGCGAGTGAAAACAAGGAATCCAGTCATCACTGGGGCATCATGGCAGCTGTTGTCGTGGAGAAAGAAGCCCAGTGAGGATAATGACTGGAGGGGCTTAGTGGTGCGGGCCACCTGCCGCAGCATTAGTTGTTTGTGACAGCGAGTGTGTGTTTGTGGGAGTTGTATATGCTGGTCTGAGCCAGAGTTGTGGCAGGCAGTGAAGTGGGATAAGGAGGACAGGGCACACAAAGGGCTTAACATAACCTCACGTATAAGACTCTTGTAAGGGATGAAACTCTTCCAGCCTCCATTGCTATACATATCACCTCCACTGTAGCTAATCCTGAAGGCCTCTGTGAGGTCAGGGCAAACTGATGAGCTGCTACATCACAACTCCAACAAATGACTGGGCGTTAAATATATACATACGTATATCTAGATTGCACTGATCTTCATTCTCTTTTGGATTTAAAAGGATAGTCTGGTCATTTTGGAAATTAGGTCCTGTCAAATAATAGGTGTTTCACATAAGGGCTACTGTGAGAAGCCGTAAAGTAAGAAAATGTGTACTACCACAAATCGGGACACGACCAATCAGAAACTTAATGTCTCCCATTAATAAGTCATTATTATAAAATATCATTTGATTATAAACTTGCATAAAACTAGAGGATATATGTCTTTTGTATTTATTTACTCATTAATTTATTCCTTTTTTATTATTTTATTTTTGACATGTTATTTCTTGTCATCCACCAGGCAGTGCTGTAGCACCCTCAGCACCTAGTTCCCAAAGTCTTGTGTCAAGTAGTTTTTAAACATTAGTATCAGAGGCCATATCAGTCAGAAAGCATAGGGAAAAAGGCAGAAGTCTACCGCCATAGCAGCATGGAAGTTAATTTTAAACCTCTACACTTTTGCATGACACCATTTGTTTCATTTGTCGCTGTTTTCTCAATCAAACAATGTTCGTGTTCCCACACTAAGCATAGACAATTACATAGAAATGGTGCTGAGGCTCTGAGTGTATCATTCCCCCTCATCAACCTGTCTAGTCAGTTTAATCTAACCAGGCAGACTAATTCAGTCAGCAGCTTCAGCACTATTGACATACAGACATGTTTAAGTTTGTTTGCATCCATTTTGTTACAAAAAGAAAAACACACAGAGGTCACTGAAATAACTTAAATTTACAAAAAATAATCGTTAAAGAAATAAAAAAATATATCCATCCATCTTCTTACACTTATTCGGGGTCGGATTGCAGGGGTAGCAGCCTAAGCAGGGAGACCCAGACTTCCCTCTCCCCAGCCACTTGGGCCAGCTCCTCCGGGGGGAATCCCAAGGCGTTCCCAGGCCAGCCGAGAAACATAGTCCCTCCAGCGTGTCCTGGGTCTTCCTCTGGGCCTCCTCCCGGTGGGACATGCCCAGAACACCTCACCAGGGAGGCGTCCAGGAGGCATCCTCACCAGATGCCCGAGCCACCTCAACTGGCTCCTCTTGACGTGGAGGAGCAGCGGCTCTACTCTGAGTCCCTTCCAGATGACCGAGCTTCTCACCCTATCTCTAAGGGAGAGCCCAGACACCCTGTGGAGAAAACTAAAAAAAATCCACTAATGAATATCAGTCAACATCAAATCATAAAAAGTCTGGAATTTACTAAAATGCAAACCATAAACCTTCTTAGAGAATGTCCTTCGGACAGATGAGACACAGGCAGCAAGTCCCATCAGCTTTGTGTTCACAGACCCCAAAATGAGACATACAAAGGAAGGGACAAGCTACCTACAGTGAAACATGGTTGTTGCTCCTTTGCTGCATCTGACACAGGGTTTCTTGAATCTGCTCAGGGTACAGTGAAACCTCGACTTTCAGGGCATTCTGGACCAAAATGTGCTGCTCAGTGTCAAAAAGCTTGGTCTCAGTACTCCAACAGGATAAAGACCCAAAAACACACAGCTAAAACACCCAAGAATGGCTCAGAACTGAACAACGGACTGTTCTGAAGTGGCCTTCTGAGCCCTGATCTAAATCCTACAGAACATCTGTAGAAGGAGCTGAAACATCTGGAGAAGGGACCCGTCAAACCTGAGACAGATGGAGCAGTTTGCTTGTGAGGAGTGGGACAAAATACCTGTGGCCAGGTGCAGAAGTTTAACAGAGAGTTACAGAAATCCCTTATTGCCTCAAAAGGTTGTGGAACAAAATTTGAAGTTACGGGTGCCATCCTTTTTGTCAAGGCCAGTTTCATTAGTTTATTTATTTTTTAATTCTGTTAAAGAATTCAGAAACAGTGACTGATTTTCATTAGCTAATTTTTTCTTTCTTTTTATCACTTCTGTCAGTTTCAAGTTGATTCAGTGACCTTTGTGGGTTTTTATTCTTTCTTTAACAAAAGGATGCAAACTAATTTGACTGTGTCTGTTTAAAGATCTGTGCTCAGCACACACACATTCAGGAAGTAACACAGACGTTGAATTGAAGAAACAGCAACAAAATAAACAAACAGTGTCGTGCAGAAGTGTAAAGGTTTGATATTAACCAGTGTTTTTAGATACATTCTTCCACACCTCTATGTATTTTTTAAGTGTTCTTTTTTAAGCCTGAAAACTGCCAAAAAGTAAAAGGTACTAACGACTGCAAACCATTTGACAGAACATCAGTTCAAAAATGGCCATACTGCTCTTTCAAGAAACACAAGCCTTCTGTGTGTTTTTCCGAGCAACCTAAAAGGAGTTTGCTCTTTATCTGGGACAGGGTGACATTTTCAACAGGATTTGTAGGTCAAGAGTCACCCCCCTGAACAACAGTCTACTAATCTTTTTTCCATGTGTATAAACATGTGTCTGGACCGAGGTTCTGGGAGATGCAGGAACCGCTGGGCAGTGACGCAGCTGAGACTCAACAGGACTACTTTTTCTGCCCGGATGTCCACTGCAACCCCTCTTCATCTGACTCTAATTACCTTGTCTGGTTCCAGTTGTTTACGAGCATGCTAGATTATCATCCTAAGTGTGTTTGCGCTGACAGTGATCTCTATCTGAGTTGCTGCAATAGGGATAATTAGGTTATCAGATAGTAAACAATCCTGCTACACTGCTCCAGTGTGGAGCGAGATAGATTATCTGCAGTTTGTGGGATAAAGATACTGTCGATTCACAGCTGAGTCCTCACATACATTATCATCCTGTACAGTGACTTTTATTCTTTCTTTTTTTGTTGTTGTTGTTGCTCAGCTTCCCTCAGCATCGGCGCGGCGGTTGTTTTTGTTTAGTTTTCCCACTCTGCATTGTCACCATAAATCAAATGATTTATAATCTCAGCCTCACAGGATTCTAAGTCTTGCTTTGTGGTATTACACCGCGAGAGTGGCTTTGAGTGACTGCTCACTTTCCCGTAGAACAGTCGAACCGTCGAACAGATGCTGCTTCTCGCCGAGCTCTGGATGTGGAAAAAAAAAAAAAAAAGTGAACGTCTGCAAAGGAGCAGTGACACACGATCTATGCTTGCGCAGGACATCAATATAATCCGGTGTTGCTTTCACGTTAGCGCTTACATCATATAGAAGAAACTGCTGTTTCATGAGATACTCCACCCAGATCTTTTTTAATATTGACCATTCAGCCTCTACAAAACTATAAAAGATGTTTTAAAAAGTTTGAAACTATGATAATTGCATAAAAAAAATGTAAGACCTAGTATTCCCTGTAGGAATGCATATCACCCGCCACCTTTCCTGCCAGAGTTTTACACTAAGATACTCTTATATTAAGAAATGGTGGAGATATAACATGTCTGGTCAAACTTTGAAAAAAACCTTAAGCGCAATCTTGTGAAATATTGCAAGATTTTACAGTCAAAGGATGTGTTGAGGATGACTCTCAGCTACTACCACGTCAAAGTTTATTCCTGTATCTGTAAAATTAAGTTATAAGTTATAGCAATTTCTTGAATTGGCTAATGTTGATTTGCTGTGGTTGACAGCTTGAACTGATTGGACTCTAAAAGTTATTCAGGTGTGGATGTTTTTCTAATGATTTATTTTGGAAAATTTCATTATAATCTGCCCAGTGGTTCATGATAAATTTTGCTAACAGACAAACAGGTATGACTCCAGCAGTTAAAGGTTAGGTTTTAGGCAAAAATCTTGTTGCAAAGAGCGGCGCTTGGAGTCTGTGTTGAAAATGACTCTCAGCTAATGCCACACCAAATTTCTGCCCAACATCAGTAAAATGAATTAAATTATAGACATTTTTTAAGGCCACTTGGCTGTGACAGCCATCTTTAATTGGCTTGGCTCTAAAAGTTAATCAGTTTTAGATGTATATCTACTCATTATTTCATGAAAGTTTCATTGAAACTCATCCAGTGGTTCATGAGATATTTTGCTGACAGACCACACACACCGTTGAAGTCAAAAACATTATTGTCCGCCTTTCAGCAGCGGGTGAGAAAAACTTATAACCTCTTTGCCCACTCCCTCTGTATAATCCACCTCTCCATCTGTATGCTCAGCATGTTACAATGCTCATGCAGTATTTCCATGCACAACGCACATCACTAACAGATCTCCGGCAGGCTCATTAGCAGGCATGTGTGTTGAGTTGAGCATGTTAAAGCGCCCCACTGACTTCTGACGTCATTTTGCATTCATAATGCGAATCCAAACTATTTACATCCAGCCTTTAAACGTGGTAGGGGGTTCATGTTTCAGCTTCAAAAGACAATATGTGGGTGAAATCACTTTAAAGTCCTTCAGCAATCAGATGCCGTACTGTGGAACTAAATTTATCTATATGTGGTCAAAACTGACTAATGCATAATGTAAGAGAATTTGATAATAGCACATACAGGATTTGACATATTACACTCACTTTCTTAACATTTTTGATTCCTTCTATAAAGATCTTCCCTGTACAAACCAGCCATATTTTAAAAATAAAAAATGTTTTTAGAGAAACCTAACTGAAATCAAGTAAATTGCCATCACAGGTTGCATTTATCAACAACAAAATCTAAATTTTCTACTGAAGTGATAAAGCAAAGCGACTTTAATCAAATTTTACAGCTTTTTTTCCCCCCCGCAAACCTTTATCACAGTGCTCATTTTCATTTTTATAGTCTGCCACTGAAAGGCAAATAGAGGGCAATAATGTTTTTAGCCTGTGTCTGCATGTGTGTGTTTGTTTGTTTGTTGTGGACCACAGAATGGATTTTATTAAAACTCTCTAAGTAATCACTGGACGCACATCTACAACTGATTAAGTTCTGGAGGCAACCTAATTCAGACGATTCCCACAACTAAGCAATCTTAGCCAACACACAAATTGCTATAACTTGGCCAATTTTACAGATACTCAGCTAGAACTTGGTGTATTAGTAGCTGAGAGTCATTCCCAACACATACTCTGAGTGCTAGCAGATCATGCAAGCTCTCACAACATTTCCTAAGAGGGCACAGTTATTTTCAAGGCTTATCGGAAATTATCAGAAACGATGATTATATTTTAATTTCTGCTATAAAAGGCAGTGTTCGATAAGCATTCCATCAAGGCCTTTAATTATCTGTATTTGTAAACAAATTTATTTTTCTGATCCACTTTAGTGTTTGCTTTGTTGATATCCGACTATTATAAATAGTAATAATGAAATCACACTAATAACATTGGAAAACCTGTATGATTCCTCTCCTTTACCCAGTCTATTGTGCTTTCTTATCTAATTACAGTAAATGTTCGAGCAGAAGTAAAGTACATCATTAAATTATTTCTGATTTATGATTATGTGACACAAAAATTGCTATTTCAAGTTTCTCTTTCACTTTATTGAATGAAGTTGCTTAATAATAAATGTGACTCTTCAGTTTCCCAACACCAACTCTGAAACTGACTCTTTGATGCAACTCTAATAACTAATTACCAAATAACTAAAAACTTCATTGATTACTATCTTCTTAAGTACTCTTGTATGTCAGTTTGTCACATGAAGGATTTAGTATGAACCAGAAAGCTTTTCTCCTTTTACAAATCATATACTTATTTGACTTAATCTGTTTTTTGTTATTTCTTATTGTCAGCATAATCACCATAACCTTATCAAACAGCATTTTAGAATAACATATTTAAACACTGCAATGACATTTATTTATTTATTTTTAAATAAGAAGCAAAAATGAAATAAAGAGAAGAAGAAGGTGAGGGAAGTGGTGGAAAATATTGGGATGTTTATATTTTCTGCTCCAACAAAAGCTTGTTAAGAGTAATGCTGTAAAATTAAGAAGCTCTATTGGTTTCTCACTAAATAACAGAAGAGGAATCAATTCCTACAAGTGTAGAAACACTGAAAACGCTGTCAAGACACAACTATCTTCTGCAGGTATTTAGTGATTTTCTTTGAAAATGGTAATAATTAGTCTCTTTTGTTAAAAATAGATTCCAGCAAAAAAACAAAAACAAAACAACAACAACAAAAAGAAACATGCCATGTATTTTAAATGGAGGCAGAAAAATCAGCCTGAATGTAAGTTTAAGGAAGCAAAAACTTTAAGACATTAAATAAAAACCTCAAATTTGACTGATTTAATAGACTGTAAATAAAACCAGAAGAAGAGCATAACTCTTATCAGTGTAATTAGTGCTTCCTGGGGGCAAATGATGAGCCTTCTGTGTGTGATACAATCCAAACAGCTCAAGAGCTGAATATAGCTAATTAAGCACAGAGAGAAGAATGCAGATCTCTGGGAATTCTCTGAGCAAATATTTTCACTTCTGTTGTGATGGGGATGTCAGACAACTGGCATACAACAGTCAGCCATGTGAACCCTGGAAGCTCAGAGCTCCGCGGGCCTTCCAGCCACCTCCCCGTTATCCTGGCGTGGAGCGAACACGTCGCAGCAAATGTTGTTCCTGAGCGCAGTCCATTCCCTGATTAGATTTGTCACTACAGTGCAGCTGGAATAAACATTTAGCGGTTCTATTTTAGCACGGCAACAGAGCTGATGTATTTTGGACTTTGCAAATCTGAGTAAGTGGATGATGAATCTGTCCTCCAGACAAAGCAGATCTCTGATCAGAGCGAAAGGCATGTCTCAGAGCAGGTGGAAAGAGGCTTGTAGAGCTCTGTGAGTAATCCTGTTGACTTTTGCTTTTGGAGCAGGGCAGCCGGCTGAAAGGCTTGGCATCACCAGAAGACGAGGATCAATTCTCCTGGAGTTAAAAGTGCAGCAGCACTTTGCTGGCCATACAAAGACAGTGATGATGCACAATCCCCCTGACCTTCACACTTCCTATTGTGCTGTTTTGCAAGTTTACTTTTACGGCCTGCTTAAAGAACCTATAGCATAGATTCATACTTTTTCAAGAGGGAAACTGCAGCTTTTACTTGTGCTTTTTGGATATTCTTGAAACAAATTTTAATCTGTATCTCTTGCCACCAAAAGGGCAAAGGTGGACCATCATGTTACCTATCTCTGTCTGTGTGAGTGCTTGAGTGAGCATTAATTGCTTTTCCTGCTGTGTGAAAAACTACAATACTGACTCTTTGCTGCTCTATTCCCCCCCTTTTTAGGAAAACCCATACCTGTGTAGTGATGAGTGTGACGCCTCAAACCCAGACTTGGCGCACCCTCCCCAGCTGATGCAGGACCGTGAACGCAACGGCCTCATCACCTACTGGCAGACGGTCACTTGGAGACGCCACCCAAAGCCCCTGCTGGCCAACATCACCATGTCCTGGAACAAAAGTCTGGAGCTCACGGACGACATCCAGATCACGTTCGAATACGGCCGTCCCACGATCATGGTGCTGGATAAGTCCATGGATCACGGGCGCTCCTGGCAGCCCTACCAGTTCTACGCTGACGACTGCCTGGACGCCTTCGACATGCATCCCAAACAGGTGCGCGACCTCTCGCCCGCAAACCTGACGCGGGTCATCTGCACTGAGCAGTACTCGCGCTGGGTCGGCTCCAAGAATGACAAAAACGTCAAGTTCGAGGTGAAGGCACGCTTTGCTGTGTTTGCCGGACCTCGGCTGCAGAACATGGACAACCTGTACACCCGCATGGAGAGCATGAAGGGCCTGAGGGACTTCTTCACCTTCACCAACCTGAGGCTGAGGCTGCTGCAGCCCGCCCTCGGAGGCACCTACATCCAGAAAGACAACCTGCTGAAGTACTTCTACGCCATCTCCAACATCGAGATACCTGCCAGGTGAGGGCTCGTTTTGAACTCCATGGTTATATACATGTTTGCTGATGTTGACAGAAACCAACACATTTTATTGCAAAAACAGATTTTTCATGCAAAAGAATTACAGGAATTTCAAATTTAAAGTGTAAGTTTAGAAATGTAGAAGTGGTGGAAAGGTTAGAAACACTTATCTGACAAGAATTAAACTTTATTTCTTCAAACTGAAGTCATTGAAAGAGTTATCTACAACAGGTAAGATATTTATTGTTAATGACCTTTCCACACAACCTAACTTTAAAAATCTAAAATATCCTTTTAATAAACAAGGAAGAAGGCGAGTTTTGGGAAAATTCACTTGGTGGTAATTCTAACATAAAATATGCACGCAGTTCATAACTACAACAAATACTGTTGTTACAGTAAGAATTAAATAAATGGCAGCTTTTATTCAATCATGCATTATTCATTCAAAAACTAAAGTTCTTTATGACGAGGATTAATTTAATCTCAAAATCAAATCAAATCTGGTGATACAAGATTACAATCCAAACAAAATCATCATAAAATGAATTGATTTTAGCTTTTGTCCTTTGCAAGCAACTGTACTTATGAGTCTTGTTCAAAGTGTGGTACAAAAATCCGATCATCTCAACCCAGAAGAACTTTGGATTTTAAAAGTAGCAACAAAATTAAATGACAAAAAATAGACTAACTCCAAGTCTAACCACTGATGAAATATTGGTTTGAAACTGATTGTTATTTGTTACATTTTGTTCACAACATTTCCAGCACTGAAATTTTCTTTAAGCAGATGGAATAAGGTTTAATGGCAACTCAGTAACGCATTATTTTGACATATGCACTATATGTTGTGATTATTTGATCCACAAAATGGTAATAGTTTCCCTTTTTCTAGAGTTGTGTGTTGCATTTTTATTCTCCCCATCTTGGGCTCTTTCTCGCTGTCTCACACAAACACACACTCCCACATACACCCACCCACACACACCCACACACACACACGCATACACACACCATACATATTAATCTTTCATTAAGTGTGCGAAGAAGGCTTGTAAGGTTACACGGTTGCCAACTTAGCATTTTTGTTCCCATATTTAGGCTCATTTCAGACTCTTACAGCACACGCCTAAAGGGTTCGATAGGAGATTTGTTTCCAGTGCTTGGACTAAAAGCAGGCTCTAATGCATAACTATTGTATAAAATAAAATATAAAAAAAATGCATATGGAGACTTTATTTAAAATAAAAAAATAAGAAAAAATATCTGCACATACTGCAAAATACCTCCAATTATGAGTTAAAGCTCCACACTAAAGATGTTGTTTTAGTTCAAATATATTAAAGATGCAAATTATAAAATAATAGATAAAAGTTTATCCTGAATTCTATCCCATGGTGCAGTTTGAAAGACTTTACTCCACTAATTTTCCAGATATAATGATATAAAATGTGGAAATGTAAATAAAGGACTTGACTGTATCTGTCTAAAACCAGCTGGAAGCTTGAGTCACACGACGGACCTACATTAGGCATTTTTGTCTGTAGGTAAACAAATATGGTGGAACTGGACAAGCTTAGAAGCAATGAGAAAACATTTAGGTGGAAATATGAGAGTGAATCTGCTGCTAAACATGAGAGAAACCAGAAAGAACGAGCAAAACAACTGGCAAGAATAAATATTGGGCATCTATCAGGGTGGTGGAGCGCCATAAAAACAGAGCTCGGATTGCAAACATGAGGCTTTTGTAAAACGTTTCGACCGGTAAGTTTACCGTTTCAACATTTACTCTAGTCTAACATGGAAAACATTTATAAATCTAATCTTAATTTAGCTTCAGCCCATGATATGATATATGACTACTCAACATATCTGAGCGTAAATACAAATACCAATACATCAAATTGTCAGACTCCTCAATTGTTGCCTTTGTTGACCTATTCTCAGTCACTTCGGCTGTTTTGGTAGGCAAACAAACACAACTGGTAGTTGGCAACAAATTTTACTTACAAATTTTCGTATGAAAAAAAAATTGTGAGGACTTTGTTCAGTACTTTGATTATTTATTTTTGTTTGTTTGTTTGTTTACTGGGTCGCACAGTGGAGCAGTGGTTAGAGCTGTCGCCTCCCAGCAAAAAGGCTGCAGGATCGCTTCCCTACCTGGGGCCTATCTGGGAGGTTCTCCCTGTGCACACATGGGTTTACTCCGGTTTCCTCCCACAGACCAAAAACATGCATGTTAGGTTAATTGGTAACTCTAAATTGTCCCTAGGTGAGAGTATAAATGGTTGTTTCCTGGCATAAACTTGCAACCTGTGCAGGGTGTCTCCTGCCTCTCGCACAGTGACTGCTATCCCCGTGACTCGGAAAGGAGCAGGGGATATAAATAAAGCGAGTAAAGAAAATGGTTGGATGTTTGTTGGTTTAGCAGTCTTCATGACATTGCACTGAACACCTTTAATAATAACAGAAAACTGCACTTGATTAAGAAAACCTCCATATTTTTTGCTCATGTATTAACATAAAAACATTATTTCACTGCCATAAAAGAGGCTCACCCATTAAAATCGAACTAAAACTCATTTTTATTATTGATTTGCTTTTTATTTTATTTTAATGCCGGTTTGTGTTTTTCCCTCTTGAGAAGAAAACTGAAAACTAGAGATACTTGATGGCAGGAATTTCTCTTTCGTACAGCACCTGAGTGAAATATTTCAGCGAAAGTACACTTTGTTAAATTCCACTACTGGGAACTTTACAACACATTCTGCACATATAGTTGATTTTTTTTATTTTTATTTTTTCTGTCATACCCGGCAGATAACAAAAATCACCTGGTGATGAACACACACCCGCTCTGGTCTGACATCTACACACAGCGCTGACTGTGATCAGAGCGCTTTCAGAAACGACCCCACTCTCTGCGTGAACCCTCGCCGGCCTGCCACTGGCCTGTGAGGACGATGATTAATGACAGAAATAAAAGGCCTCCGTGGTCGAACGTAAACCCCAATCCACATTCTGCCAGGGGATCTGGGAGCCCTTACATGGCAACTTTGTGACAGTGAACGATGCTCCGGCTATCACACACCTGCTTAGCATCAACAAGCCATCTCTCCTTCCTTTCAGAGTTATTATTCCAATCAATACGGCCGCCTGACATTTGAATGGTATTTAACATCCTTGTTGGGATGGTGTGCAGCGGGAGGGAGGAGGCAGGAATTTGTGTATGCGAGCGTGTGTCTGTGTGGTGCGGGTTGCAGAGCAGAAAGGGTGTGTGTGAAAACTAGCATCTGAGCGGGCTGTTGACCGATGTGGGTGTCTGTAAATGCGTGTCTGAGCGTGAGGAAAAGGTGTGGGGAGTGTTTGATGAAGTCCTGAGTGGATGCTGACGCAGCACACACACACACACACACACACACACACACACACACACAACAGCCCTCTGGCAGTGTGGAGAGGGCCTGCAGGTATTGATCACAGCCACTTTTCAGGCTCAGCACAGAATCAGAGAGAGAGGGGAGAGATCAGCCCAATACCCGGGGGGTAAAACAGTCCATCACTAAGCCTGAACCTCCAACAAACCCAACAAATTTAATAATCAGCCACAACTGAAAAATAGCTGATTTTTTTTTCCTCTTTTTATGTTTTCTCTATAATTGCATAAAATCTAATTTCTGCTGTGCCACTTTACTTGAAACAGCTCCTAAGCTGTAACTCTCTGATTCATTATCGTCTGCTGCCATGATCGTGTAATTGCCTGTTTGTATGCATCTAGCTTTGTTTGTTTGTTAGCAAAATATCTCCTGAACCATGCGACAGACTCTATTGAAACTCTGAGAAAGTAATCATTGGAAGTCCATCTACAACTGATTAACATTTGGAGTAAACCAGATTTAAGATGTCCTCCACAGCTAATTGACCTTCGAAAACACAAAAATGGCCATAACTCAGTCAGTGTTATAGATATTGAGCTAAAATTTGCCGTGGTAGTAGCTTAGAGTCATTCCAATCACATACTCTGAGGACTGATAGATTACATCTTAAATAAAAACTTTGGCATGCAAGACAGCAGGTGATATGCATTCCTTCAAAGCATGCAAAGTTTAATCAAATATACTTTATAAGCCATCATTAGCATCTCTTACTCTAGTTCCAGAAAACTTGCTTAATTTCTTTTCTGTTTTCTTTGCTGGTGGCAGCAGGTGATAGCATCAGCATGTGCCGGATCTGGTAACAGACGACCCAAATTTAGCCCGATGGTGATGACTGAGGCCAGTCCGTCTTCCGCCCCGGCCACCCACACCTCCCGTAACATTATCACTAATCAATAAGTTATTCTGGGCAGCCAGGAGGGGTATTAGCTGATAGCGGTGGAAGGGTCCTCAACAGTACAGTACAATCAGGAGTGTCTGATGCTTACGGCTGGGAAATTGATTCTGGGGAGCGAGACGATTAGTCAATGTTCCCTGGACAAAAGGCTAAGCTATTTCATCTCATCTCATCTGGCCTTAGTAACATATTGGGATTTCCAATGCTTAAAATTTGAATAATGAATATTCCACTCCGCTGGTGCTCCGGCAGGGACAGCAAGCTGAAATGGGTTTTATACAATCAAGACCGAGCGGCAGTGTACCGCAGGTCGCCACTGTAATGAGATATGCTGGTGTTATCGATGGAGAGCTGGTTGTAGTCACTTCCTGGATGTATTGTGGGTCTTCAGGCCTCTGGCTGCGACTCTGACTGAACCCAGTTAAAAGTAATTATTATTAGTTGACTGTTCTTAATGATCTGAATTGAGCCTGCACAGAGACAGCAAAACAAGGCTCTTTCCCAGCAGCCAGTGCAGATGTTACCTATGTGGGATGATGAGTCCCTCCTATCTGCACTGTCAGCTTGACTGGCCGGGGCCTTAAAAAGCTGGCGCAGGTACGCTGAAAGTCAAGAGCTCAGGGATAAATTCTGCTGCTTTATCAATAAATACAGACCCTGATAAACCTTTAAGTGAAAATGTAGGTGAGCTGAGTTTGATGGTTATAAAATGAGATGAGTGGATGAGATGAAAACCTTCAGCAAACTGGATGCTGAGCAACTTGTGATAAAGCGTTCAGAGAGGAGATCCACAGGTAAATGAGGTGTTTATACAAAAACAGAGGAAGTTGAAACTAGAAAATCTGCCTCTTTTGCAAAAATGCAGTGTGAATGCTGAGGTGAATGAGGTTTTCTCAATTTTGGCATGGAAGCTGAAAATTAACTGGTAACGTTAAAACAAGATGCTAATATTTATTTCAAAGAAGAACAACAGCAAATCTTAGCAAAATAAAAGCAAAAAAAAAAAAACTAAAATTTGCAAAACTGCATTGCTTAAAGATACATTTACCAAAACCCTAGCTAAATGCAAAAAAAATATCAAAACTAGATAAAAAGCTAAAATTAGCAAAACAGTAGCTAAAAAGGAGCATAAGAAGACAAAAGTAGAGCAAGAATACTGGAGTAGATTTCAAAAAGAACAATATTTTGAAGGAATTTTTATGTATTTATATGGGGAAAACCTTTGTAAATAAAGTTAAATATTTTGAAAAGTATAAAGGTAACTAAAAAAAGTAACCCAAAGTGACAGCACACCATTCCCAAGAGAGCTGAACATATTGACATATGAATGGTTAAAATAGCACCGAGTATGAGGAATTAGTGATTGCAAAAAAACACACAGAAGAAACCAACGTAAAAACAATAGTGTGAATGCTGACTCAGCATTCACACAATAGAGGAAAGAAAGACAAAGTCAAATTAAGTCGATTTAAAAAAAAAAAAATCTGTCATTGCATGATTCAGCTTCCCTTTCTGAGCATTGATTTTCCAGGATTAACCGTAGCTGTGCAGAAGTTCTGACTACAGTATTAACTCTAAGCAAAGGTGTTTTAGATTTCCAAAGCCCTGGGATTTATGTTCATTTTAGAGGCTAAAGTCAAATTGCAGATGAGGGTATTTTCATATCGCTGGTGGACCATGTGAAAGCTATCTCCAACCATCAAAGATAGAGTAGCAAAGTCTCAGCTCTATCATCATTTACATCAGTGAAATCATATTCGCCGGGAAGCTTCACTCATAAGTGGGGCTCTCAAATTCTCCCTCATTCATTCGACCTCCATCTCTCTGTGCCCGCTCACCTCTGTCCCATCTGTCAGCCGACCTGCAGGACTGTGGCATGGACTACAGCAGGCCTATAGTCTGCATTATGGCTTGGACGCAGGGTCATGGATTGGGCCTTTTTTAATGAAATAAGCAGCAAATCATATGGTGGGTCTTTATAATGGAATAAAGGAGAGGCTCTAAGCTCAGGAAGAGCCAACTAAGTGGATTAAGGCCAAGAGGGAGGGAAGGAGATGGAGCGGGATGAGGAGATGGACTAAGTCTGCATTGTTTTTTTCCCCCCTCTCCTGGCTTGTAATCGCTGCAGCATCAGGTTCTCTGCTGCCTGACGTCGAAATTTCATTTGATTGGCTAATGGGAGAAGATGACATTTAAGAGAAGCCAAGTAGTCTGAGTGTCTCTTATTGTATGTCAGTTAGCTGAATCAGGTTTAAAGAAAAAAAAAAAGTCAGCAAATGTGCCACATTACACCTCCGATCATTTTTCCATTAGGTCAAGAAATACTAGCCATCTCAGTCTGCAGTAAATGAATCAGAGTTCATGTTCAGAGGAATCGTATTTATTTGTGAAGCATACACAATATATATAATTACCTTCTACAAATTAGAAAACAAAATACAAAACTGTGTTAAAAGTGTCGGAGCATGTCTTTCATGCCAAAACCAGGAGTTAAAATTATAAATGCCAAACACATGTTGGTGTGAATTTGTATTACTTCCCTGTGAAAACAGCAAATTGCTCTCAGAGAAATAAAGGTTTTATTTTTGCACCCAAAGATGCAGGTCTTAACCATTCTCAGAAAAAGTCCCCTGTAAAGGAAAGAAATGGTCCTTCTTGTAATTACAGTGGACCTTTAAATATCTCTGACTGCTAAGTGTACATATAATTGTGCTTTTAAAGACCTTAAGGTTTAAATTTTCTCCAGAAACTCCATCCAGCTTCTTTTCAGTCCCCAAACATGCCTGTTTGCCGGTGATTCAAAACTGACAAGCCAAGTGGTTGTTTCAAGTACTTATATTGTGTTTCAGTAGGAAAAAAAATTGGATAGAAAATATTTATTTTGTCACTTTAAATGCAGAATTATTCATTTAAATAATATACTAAACGGTGAAATGTTTGTTATAGGATACAGCTGAAGCAACAAACTGTATAACAACTTTTGGCAATGTTCCTAAACCTTGATTTGGTGTGTCGAGAGCACGGGTAGCGGTTGAAAAGGCCTGAAGATGGCCGACAGATAGAGATGTCTAAGGACCCACCCAGAGAGCACAATATAGACTGGAGGAGTTAATTGTTGAGTGAGAACAGCTGAGTGATTGCAGATTAACTGCAGGCGTGAGTGGCAGGGCAGTGAAGGAAAAACAGAGGGAACACAATGACCATAAAAACCACAAAACTGAAAACATTCTGACAGCAGTAAAAGCTGACAAAACACACTGAAAATACACTTAAAAGCAAACGATTAGGTAATCACAAAACCTACAAAAATTCACAAATTGTGACACTCAGGTCACTGTCTTTGAATACTTTTACATCACAACTAATCACCTTATTTGCTCCCTATTAACAATAAATTTATATCTAATGTGCTTTCATTTCATTTAGGCTAAATTTTAATAAATTTATGCCTTTTTAAATTTAGTTTTATGGTCGGCATTTCAGTACTCTTCTGTTGAACTTAATTTGATGTCAATTTGTTTAATTCAGTTCAGTTTAGTTTGTTTAACCAATTAAAATGAATTTAGGGTATTTCCATACAGTTTTGTTAATTTAGTTCATTTTAACTCAGTTTTGTTCAGTTTAATTAGTTGAAATTCATTTAAACTCAATTTATTTTAGTTGAATTAAGTTTAACTCCGTTGAGTTAGGTCAATTCAATTCAATTATTGTATTTGGTTTATACCCAAGTGTGTAAGCTTCTTGTGCATGCTCCACACCTTGTTTCCTGTTTATGATGTAATTTCCTACCAGCATTACAGCACAGCATACAGGTTTGGCATAGTTACTACAGCTTTTTGAGTCATTTTCTGAGTTTCCGTGTAGATTAAAACATTTCTAAAGAAGGTGCCATGTTTACAGGGATATTTCTAGAAATGACACATAAAAAGATTGTTTTGAGAAAGGAAAAAAAAATCATTCCCATGTGGACAAGGCCTAACACTAAACTGTGCAGTGATTACCTTTTCTGGGCTTTAACCCTCATTACACTCGGCTCAGTCTCATCTAAACAACTAATTATTACCAACAACTAATTATTTTCCAGTAGTGAAAATGAGTAAAGAGCTGACCCGGCAGGAAGCAAGCCATTCCATTGTTAGTGCTTTTCCGAGTGTTTTTACATGGTCATGTTGTTTCATGCCTGCTTGACTCATTTATCCGTCGTGCGTCTGTGTTTCTCTCAGCGCCTTCCTGGCCCCCCTGCTGATAGAGCTAATGTGCTGAGAGCTTTAAGCTCTCCATCTCCTCACAAACTGGCACAGAAAACTTTCCATTACTGTACATGTTGCAGAGAGTAGGAAAAGGACAAGCGCTAAGCAGCTTCTTTTTTTTTTTTTTTTTTAAATAAAAAAATTCTTTTATGTTTCTCTGAGTGTTCGTCTTTGTTTGTGGTCGCAGTCAAAACAGAAGAGAAGCAGAAGCTCTTTGTAATTCTCTGTCGACTGGTGATACTTCTGGTGATACTTCTGCCTAAATAAAGGCAGCTGGAGTTACGGATGCTCTCTAAAATGAGATGTGTTTCTGGTTCTTAAAAAACACACTATTTTGAAAAATTCTTGACTAGCATAAGTATGTCCTTTGTAGTCTGATGGTGTACTAGCTAAACAAAATTTAAATCATAACATGACCTACATCTGGCATATGCAGAGCGATCATGATCATGTAATTGCCTGTGTGTGAGTGAGAGTATGTGTTCATTTGCCTGTTAGCAAAATATCTTCTGAACTATTTCAAGGCTTTAAATGAAACTCTCAGAATGTAATTATTGGATGCATGTCAACAACTGAATAACTTCTTGAGTCAACTTTATTCAAGAAGGCCGCCACAGCTAATCAACCTTAGCAAACATAAAAACAGCTATAACACAGAGTCAGTTTTACAGATCCTGAGCTAATATTTGGTGTAGTAGTAGCTGAGAGTGCTCTTCATCACATAGTTTGAGCACTAACAGATCAATCAAAACCTTTTTGTAAAACTTTGGCATGCAAATCGGCAGGGAGCATACATTCCTTCATGGAATGTTGGTTTATCTTTTATGGTGATTCACTAGAAAGTTACAGAATATTATGTAACTGTATACCTATGAGACATTATCATCAGCTTGTTTGTACCGTCTGAGCTCTGCCTTTTATTACAAGTAACTTCCTATCAAGATGTTATAATCCATATAATAAAGCTAAATCAATGTAACCATCTTGTCCTTAAATGTTTTGTTAGAAAAAAATGTAAGTAAAATTATGTTGACACACCACTCATCCCTAGGTTGAAGCAGCATCTGTGCCATCTGTGATCCAGCGGGACAGTCTAGTTCCTGACACTGTTTACCCACTCACTCCTGTTTAAATCAACTTAAGTGTTGGTGACTGACCCTGTTAGCCTTTGTGGCCCTGGCATACAACTCTAGCGTCTCTATTTAAGCCAAGTAGCTACTGCTTCTGGCTGTATCTGCTGGGGATACAAGTGATAAACTTGTAGGACTTCCATTGTAAGTCTGTGAAAGGAATAAAGGACAAATCCTTTCTCCCGACCTATCCTCGGAATTGGACAGATAAAGTTTTCCCACTTTCCTTGCAGATGTCAGTGCCAACAAAAACGGTCTTTTGAGCGTCCAGCTCAGATAGATCATGCTACATATCAGTTTGTATTCTCTCATATATGCAGCCTGTTTTGAAGCCCACAAAAAGGCCTCCATCCTGCTGAACTGACTCTGCAGAAACAGAGTTGAAGAGTCATGCATGATTGGACCTGACAGGTTCACCCTTAACTTATCACAACTCACTTGTTCAGTTTAGTGTTATAGCACCAAGCCACAACAAAAGTCGCCTCAGGGCAATGTACAAAAACAGTCACATATGTTATAAAAAGCCAATTAGAAGACGTTGTCTATCTAAGGAAGCCAGCAGATTGAGTTGAATCTTCACTTCGTTGCAGTCTCTAATCTTGAGCTGCACAAGGCGACAGAGGAAAGAAACGATTCTCTTTTAACATCTCACGTAATCTCACACTCCTGTTTGCTCCAGTACAACAGGTAGGTCTTACGTTATTGTTCACATCAGCTGCTTTCCTGAACATCTGAAATAAAAAGCTACTGGTAAATAGATCATACTGCTGTGCAATATTTTCTAATTCTGCATGACTCCAACTAATTCCCTCTTATGTGTGCCTCCCTAAGCAGCAGTCTATTATGAATGCAGCACCTTGTGTTGTTGTTTTTGTTTGGAAACTCTCTCTAGACTTGAATTGTGGGAAAATGTTAGGTTTTATTCAAAAAATGTGAGAAATAAGAAGATCTAAAAAAAAATGACAGTTGAACAAAGTGCAATCCTAATACAGCATAAAGCTTAACATGACTGACCACTTACAAAAAACAAACTTCAACTGTAAGAGACTTATTTAACTTGCAAATCACCAACCTCAAAATAACCCTGATCTGTTCTTGTGCAGCAGCACTGCATCCTGAGGGAAGGACTAATTAGACCCTTAATGGCTTTCAGCAGCTAATCCTGCTTGTACAAAGGTTTATCGTTTCAGTGGAAGCATGAATGAGGATAACAGGGCAGATAGTGAGGAATCTTTGTGGCCTCTGGGCTTCCCCATCCACTCCACCAGAAAACAAGAAAGACCGTTTTCCCACTCAGCTTTTTCTTGTGTGTGACTTGATTAGCTTTTTTAGAGCGACTTTGACTTTGGAGACTGTCACTCTATTGTTGAATTACCCCCAAAGTTTTCTCTCCCGTCCTTTGCAGACTGAAGGTGAGCCGATGGAAGGTGTAAGCTTGGGTACGGGAGAGAAAAGAGAGGGAGGCAGATGATGGATTAACTTCTAGTTTCAGGGGACTCACTAGGCTGTGTGATTCTGTGATGAATGATGTGAGATGTGATGCTCTGTAAATATTATTCACCAGTTCACACAGAGCAAAAAAAAACAAAAACTGCTTTGTGCTCCAGTATTGCCACTTTTTTTCCCCTCTGTGAATGAAATGCACAATCCACAGCTTCTGTGCTTTTGCCGAAGTCAAGAAAATCTTCCTATGTGGCCCCTCCCACCTCATTCAGACTCCTCCCCTTTCCGAGTCTTCTCCCTCTGAGGCAGCTGAGCCTTGAAAACAGATCACTTTTTAAATCATTCATGAGCACTCCCCCGGAAAAGAAAGCCATGCAGAAAGCTGCAGAGCTGCAATGAGGAATGTGTCATTGTTCCTCTCATATGCAGTGATTTATGACACAACGGTTGTAACTGATTTGATAATCACAGTTTATTTCCCCTCTGAAAGAGAGAAAGTTATAGTCAGCGATTTTGCCTGTTTTCCTTTCATTTCTCGTCTCGTGTTTCACACATGAATATTTTTCCCATCCTCGCCCTCTCTTCAATAGATCTTTCTTTTCTTCTTCCATCTTCCGCCCCTCTTCTCCTTTTACTGTCCCATAAATATCCTTTTAAAATCACAAATAAAAAAAGAGGAATGACGAACTTTCTCTGTGCCTTACCCTACATCTGATGACAGGGGAATCTCTTGATACCATAAGCGTGCTCTAAAGCTGAAAAACACGCTGGGAATTGTAAGTGGGAGAACATGCGGTTCAGGGTGAGTGTCCTTGGAAAGATGGCTTGTTTGCAGTCAGCCACATTAATTAGCATAGCATTATTACAGGCGTAGCATGATCAAAAACACATTGCCATCTTTACTGTGGGACTGTCTCTGTCCTTACAAGCATGCTGATGGGTTCAGATAAACAACTCATCAACTGGATCCTGAATGTGAGAAAGAAAGAAAAAAATGCTTGTCTGTTTGTTAATGAGAAACATACCTGCTAGTTCTGTCAGGTAGTGTTTGATGCCAGAGACTTTCACTTTTATCGTAATGTTGTCCCATCATGGGCTATAGAGAGATGACAGGGAGCTTTCAATCCAGCTGAACAAATCACCAAAGGATGTCATATAAACTATAAACACCGACGTTAGAATGAATCTGAAGTTTAATGATCAGCTAACAAGTAAAGTTCCCCTCAAATTGAGTGTTTTTGGCTTCTGGTTTAAGCAGCCTTAAAAATAAAAAAGCTGAGTTTTATCTGAAGATTCAGCTTTGTCTCATTAAAGATCTTTCCACCACACCAATAGGCATCAGCAGATTTAGTTTTGTCCTCTGTGGTTTGGAAGGTCAAGACTAAAGTGCAAGCATGAGCTTTATGAAAAAGACAGACGTAGTCACACACTGTCAAAATAATAATAACCAAAAAAATGATGAAGTAGCTCATAGGAGTAAAAACACAGACATGTGCAGGGCGCTAGCTCTAAAACATCTCAAACCCAAATTCTCTGACGCAGTACTCAAAAGACTAGTTTTTATTTGCTAACGGTGTCCCTAAATAAGCAGATAGTCTTATAATACTGATAACCAATCCCTCTCCAGCAACACTTCTGCCTCTCCTGGGTTCAAAATGGTGACAAAAAAATGCTCAAGCTGAGAATTCACACCAGCAATTAACCAAAAGATAACACAATGGCTAACAACAAATTGTGTCAATGGCTGATACAAATTGTATCAAATTGAGTATCAATGGCTGAAACCTCTGTAGTACGAATACTTTTATTAGCAGTTTGTTTAACCTTGTTCACCCAAATTTTATAATTTTTTTCACACACAAAAAAATATTGATTAGTAAAGTTGTACACATCAGAGTACAACAAAAGAATTCAGACATTATTTGAGGCATTTTTTTTATTTTATTTTATATTATCATGTGCAACTCTATACAGTTTGGCTCTGTATCTGTTTTATTTTTTCACGTTTGTTAAAGTCAACAGTGAGCAGGTTGTGATAGACTTTTCAGTCTTCTACATTTTAATAGGGAATCTGCACAAACCAAAGATTGTTTCATTATTTGTAAAATGGTGCAGAACACAAGACTACCAAGTGCTTATTTCAGTTCTAAATTAAAATTCTGCATCATTTTACCATTAGAAACTAATATAAAAGCACATTATACCCAAAATACCATCATTATGGAAGAAGCAAAAGAGTCTTGTTACTGCTCAGTGCACCTAAACACAGTCCTCTTTCCCTTTTTTCAATTAAGACTCCCAAGTTTTAGTCCTTGTACTAATTGTCTTGCTAAGTGCACAAGTGGGTTTTGATCCTCTCCTTTCCTCCTTCCCCTTTCTCCTCCTCTGTTCTTCCCTCCTCCTTGCGTCGCCTCTCTCCTGGCCTGCGGCTCATGTAGCTTTTCTCCTGTTATGACTAATGATGTTCTTTCAGTCTCAAGGTTTTTAGTAGGATAATTATATTAACCCTTGTCCTCTGGATGATCCCAACTCAGCTCCTCTTCCTCGGGCTCCTTACCCTTCCGACGGTCTCACAGGAATTAAACTTTAATTCACAACAATGGGTGTAACAGGGTCCACAGCCCAGCTCAACATTACTGTGTGTTTTGTATTATTCTACAATCGCAACTGTTGGGGTTTAAGTTTCTGTGACTTTTAGAAGTCATTGCACAAACTGTTTCATCATTTGATTCAAATACGACAAAGTGGTGGTGTCTGAAAAATTTAAATAATCATCGGTCGCCAAGAGGTTCAAAAGTGCATTTCTTAATTTTGTATGGCAAGCATGTATAAAGGGAGGACCTAGATATCCTGCATGTGCTCTGCTTCCTAATCCAAAGTTACTTTTTTTTACAAACACAAAGTAGCCGATAAAGATCCCACAAAGATTCATATCACCCTTGGGGGGTTTAAAGACTCAGTGGGGGACCACAGAACAGAAAAAATAAACTCCCAATAAACTCATGTCATCCCAGAGTTTCTGCCTTCTCATCACTTTTTCATTCCTCTCATTGCCTCTCTCCTCCCATTAGTTCCTCCTCCTTGTTCATATCTTAAATAAGAGGATGTATAACAACCCCCCCCCCCCTCCTCCCTCCGCTCACACCCAATTTCCTCTCACCCCAGGTGTTACTCTTTGGAGGAGTGTGCATTAAAAAACCTATAGCCACAGTGAGGACTCTGCAGGGAGGTTACACTCTAATATGAACCACGGATTCACACTGATCTCGGGACACTCGGGGCTGGATGGAGCGAGGCTGGGCGCTCTTTAGCCAAAGAGGCGTTGAGGTGCCGTGACATGTCTGCTGCAGTGAGACAGTTACAGTCGTTCTGCGTCATCCGTGCCGCATGAACATCACAGTTCATGCAGGGTCTGGAATAATCACCCAGCAAGTGCCACCGTGAGGCTTCACAGTAGTTTACTTTACAGGGAGCATCTATTAACGAGCGATACCTTTCAGCAAAATGTTATTTTTAAGTACAACAACTTTTCATTAGTATCATGGGGTGGGATTGCTGATGCGGTGCTTTTACACAGCATCTCACATCCGACCATATTCTAAACATAAACATACGTAGTGGAAAGAATGACACATTCAAGGACATTTCTTTAACCTTATTAACATGTTCTAGAGTATAGTAGGATGCACCACCCTTTATCTCCTTCTTCACAAAATGTTTTAAGTTTAAACATAGATATCTAAATATTAGAACTTACCTCAAGTTTTGTATCACGAAACAACTAGATTTAATTCGTATTGAAGCTTCCATCACACGTGACCCAACAACAAACCTTGTTTCAAGAAAGGTTCAGCCATAATGAAGTGAGTTTCTGTGTAAAAGTTATAAATAGTTAATATCTTATTCATCGAAGATAGCTTTCTAAATTACCTCAGTTTTGTAAAACAAAGTTTATGTTCAACAGGGCCAATGAGCTTTCAGCTAGTCCGACTGACTGCAGCTTTGATCAAACTTTTTCAACTATGGCTTAGAGAGGAATTTTACTATTTGATCTTATTACAGAAAAGAAAACCGGTGTCCAATTACAAGTACCCAAAGAATCATTTCTATACGATTAAGCAAAAAAAAGAATAATAACTTTCCTGCTACATCTCTCTCTACTTCATAGATAATTTCTAAAATTAGAACTAAAACATAGAATAACTGAGTTATTTACCAGCTTCCTCTTTCCAAGCAAGTAAGGCTTTTCTCTATGCTAAGACACTGATGGCCACCTCATGAGGGGGCAGTGTGGGATTTTTGTCACTTGCCCAGAATGACACTTCAACATGAAGACCAGTGAAGCCAAAGCTGGAAGCACTGAAATTCTTAAGGGGTTCTCATTTCTTTGCCAAGGCTAGAACAAGCGGCTATGAAAATCAAGTCAAAAAGAGCGACTATAACGTCTTAGAGAGTGTTACAAAGATCAAAATCAGTGCGTTTTCCAGCTGGGAGTGGAGTAGAAGGGTGTATTTTGCTTTAGGTGTTTGTGAAATGGTGAAATCCAAAACCGTCTACAAAAACTGTAGTTTAATTATAAGGCCTGTAAATTTGAAGTATGATTAGAATCCAAAATCCTTCACAGTTGAGGAAGATATATGGATATATTGGTTAAAAATTAGCTAGATTTTTTGGTTATTGTTGGTACAATAGGGACAACAATGGTGGGAAAATCCTACTGCATGAAAGCTGTATCTCACTTCCCCCTGTAGTTTGAAAGGCCAGCAAAAGCAGTCCGCAGCTGGCATGTAACCCACACCTGAACTGCTCCAACATGAGGCTCCCTCGCTCTCTCAGTCTCCACTGCACTCATGAGAGCAGTCCTCTGAGGTCTGGATGGGAGAACAGGATGTGCCCAGGCTCCATTATTTAGCTGTTTGGTCTTGTGCATACAGTGTATACTTCAGAGAGCGGGTACCTCAAAGCAAGGCCCAGTTCGCCTGCTGCTCTTTCCGTGACCCAACACGACCAATCAGAGGTGCTGCTTTAAGGTCCGAGAGCCAGCTCGGCACGCACGCAAGAGCCATTTATTTTATGCTGTGTAAATAATTTACCTGCTAGCTTAGTCCCACTAAGTCTCTCTCTGTCCCTCCATCTATCCCATATTAAAGTGCGCGATCACAAACCGAGAGGCACTTTTTAACTAAGAGCACACTGTGCTAAAATAAAGAATTATCCCAGAAACATCAGGGAGTTCACACATCCAGTGCTATATGCACACACACTACTAACTCACAGGGAGTGCTGGATGCAAAGACAATCAAGGTCATTCCTCTGCTCTGAATAATTTAGGATCTCTTTTTGCTTGACACAACACTCCCTTTTTTTAATTCTTTTTTTCTTTCCATGGCCAAAAACAACCGGTAACCTTTTGACAGTAAATCTTTTAAACAAGTGGAGGTAGTGTTGTGCGTGTGTTTATGAGTGTTGTATTAACAGGAGTAGGAGACCCTAGACAGGTTCCTTTAGACACTCCAGCACAGGGACTCTGGAAGTGGGGGTGTCAAGGGTGCAACAGTATTCCCCTCTGGCAGAGGGCTGTAACTGCAAGACAAATAACTTACAAAAAAACAGCTTTTGGGCATAGATGGTCTTTAAATCATAATTGCTTATTAAATAGTTGATTATAGCTTTGTCATTTTTGAAGCTACATAAATTAGCCAAAACATAATGACCACATGTTTAATGTTGTTTTGTAAACCAAATGCCAATCAAATAGCTTGGACCAGTCAGGACATGGAATGAATGTCCAAGAGCATCTAATAGGGCATTAGCAATAAATCCTTTGGGCTCTGTGGATTGTGAGGTACATGGCTGATAGATTAGATTTGCTTTCCACAGGTAGTCATCAAATATCCTTGTGTTGATATTTAGTAAGGCTCAGTGAACACCTTGGACTCTTGCTGTGTGTTTTCATCCACTCCTAATCAGTTTTATTTTTGTTGCTGTTGTTTCACTGCAGAAGAGTCATGTTCCTTTGTGTAAAATGTGATCACTCTGCAAAAATGTTTAGATTAGTGGCAAAAATAAAAGTAACATGTAAGTAGCATGACAAGTTGTGTTACTAGAACTGTCGGTGGTCATAATCTTTTGACAGGTTTTAATTTTGGGGATTTGCCCGGTTGCTTTTTTCTGTGACTTGAATGAATCCTCATAGTATGAAAGTTCATGAATATTTCTGATCAAAGATAGAATGTCAAGATAAATACCAAACTCTTAAAAGTGACAGTCCAGATTTTCTTATGCAGGGTTTGGTTGAAAGGTTAGGAACAATTAATATCTTATCTGGTGTAGGTGTAAAGTTTAATAAAAAAAAAACCAGGATGAAATTTTTGATTTTGGAGTTATTGTAAGGTGGCAGCTCTGTTTGTCAATCAAAAAAAAACAGATTAAATCAATAAAAATGTCTCCCAGAATACATGTGGGTGTGGGGTGTGGTGGAGAGTGAGGTGAACCCAATGCGCAGACTCATAAAAAGGAAACCAAAAACAAAAGCTGACATGGCAGCACACCAAAACTAACAACACTAAAACACTAACAAAAACCCAACACTGAGTGAACACAAGAGGCAAGACATGAGACAGCGCATGAGGTGACAAATGACCAGTGAGTAAGTGCAGGACATGACCAGGTTTTAAAGACAGGAAGTAATTAAGAGAAGTGGGCACAGGTGAGTGATTACAAACTTGGGTCAGGTGAAGATGGGGGTGGCAGGTAACCAAGTGATAAGCTGAGGATAAGTAAATATGACAAAGAACACAGGGTAGGGAGCAAAATACCAAACACAGGGACAGCCAAAAACAGAAGAGAAACAATAAACTCAATACAAAAGAAACTTAAACAAAACCCAAATCCTGATGGTGGATTTTATTAACTGATAATTGAGAACTTTTGACAGAAGTTTGGTTTGTTTGTGGGAGTTTTTTAAAGGTAGCATCAGTTTTGTTACTTGTCCTTCCAAAGGCCGTATCACGATCAAACCTATAAATCTTTTTTTTATTGAAAAAGTTGCCTCACATGTATTGAATTAGATCAATGGTTCCAAACTTTTCAGCTTTCAACCCACAAAATAACAGAAGCAGAGACTTGCCAAGCTGGAAGGTGGTGATAATAATAAAAGAAAAGAGAAGCATTCCAAGCGGCACTTGCCACTTTTGTTTGGAGGAAATTTTTGAACCACAACATTAGCAGCTTTTTTTCCCTTCCACATAGTTGAATGTTTCCTCTTTGTAATTAATCAAAATCCTGTCTAGCTCACAGCCAAAGTGTATTGATGACAGCGTCAGGATAAGGATAACCATTGATGTTTTGGTTTCCAGCACAAACTGAATCCACACAGCAATAGTGGGCAATAGTGGCAAAATCCTCATTATAGAAGTCATTTGTAAAATCAATTTTGTTTTGTTTTTAATTTCCTCAAAACTATGGTTTGCATTTAAATACAGTTTCTAACACTAATTTGTGAATGTGGACAGGAGTTTTATTTTTCTTTTGGTGCCACCAACTTTGACTGAACGTCCCTGCTGCAGCTCTATTTCGAGATGTGCCCAAGGAGGCTGAAAATTGAGAAAGTACTAAGAGATAGAGAGGAAAAACAGGAAAGGAAAGTTGATTCAGGAAATGTTTCTAACACATTAGTGTTTTGTTTCTGCAGTTCACACTATAAAATGACAGATAATGAGCTTGGAAGCAAAGATGTGTTTTTAAACTGTCACCACTTCTGCTAATAATGTGAAAGAGTGGGAGGGGCTGACAGAAATGTGAGAAAACTACTGAGAAGAGGCTCTCTTTAATCCCTGCTCCCCACACTACTGCAGGGCAGGTCAGGTATAGATTAGCTGTTTAGTCTTGAGGGAGAGTGGAAGCGTGCATGAAAGGATGGATAGTGGAGGGGAAAAAAGGCGAGGTGTGGTGGAGAGGAGTGGTTGAAGAGGCCCGCGCTGCCACGGAAGGCTGCACTCGAGGAAAATCGATCCTCCCCCTTCAGAGAAAGAAATTTATGAAGCTGGAACATAAACGCAGTCATGTCCAATTAGCTCCTCTGAATTTATGAGCCGAGGCGGGGGGAGGAAATAGGAGGAGACGTGGTGATAAAGACCTCAGCTGAAGCCAATAAGGCGTGCTGCTCATCATTGATCTCGGCTTCGTGTAACTCCCGCCCCATGCCTGGTCACTTCCATCTGCACTTGGGTTTCTACAACTGACGCTAATTTATAAGCAAACTTACAGCTCAACCTGCGATGGGTTTTTGGGGAAAAGATGAGGACATGCCTTAAACTTAGATCTAAGAAAAACAAAGAAAAACCTTTCATTTTACAATGTAAATATATTTATATTTACGCAACATTCTGTGCAGCAAAGGTCAAACATATACATTCAGTAAAATGTAAAGTTAGTTCTTCATATTTACTTTCATGTATCCAGTGCGGTTACACATACAGTTGTCATCATGATCTATTTATACTGAAAATAAAAGCCAAGGATAAAGAGTGTGTAGTGTTTGTTATCATAAATTAAAACTGAATACATTTCTTACGTGCTTCTAAACAAATAAACAAAAAAAAAAAACAAAAGCTAACAACATGAACAAGCATGAAAAGCTTGAATCTGCAGTTAGTGTTTGATTTGTTTTTTTTCTGGGCTGCCGTAGTAACATGGCATTTCAATGTGACGGGGGAAAAAAAAGTCACCAGTAATACCTTCAAATATGAAAGGCTCATTTTAAAGCAATAAAAAACACTTTTTTATTTTTACTTTCATGCAATTCTTGTAAAAACTAGAAATGACACTATTAGATCTCAACCTGAGTTAATTCAGATATTTTAAAGTGGGGTTCTTTGGTAGGGTTATGACCATTTAATATCCTAGCGGTTTCAGATAGCTCCTGGAACGTACAGAGTTTGCAGAAATGGAGTTTAATTTTGACCAGATTGATGAGCTAACTGCTAATCTGAGCGAGGCCAAAACCAAAGTGAATTGCTGCCATCTTAAAACAACTCCAGTTACAAAATATTTTCAGCAATTCATACAAATGCTATTTTATAAACTTTTACATCACAATCTATTTTAAATTACAAGGTTATTCCCTCAGAAACATTTTGATATTCCTGCTGGCAGTGCCCCAAACTGCACCATGCTACAGCTAGCCGCTGCTGCTCTTTGTGGTTTCTAATAATTGATTGCATTCATGTAAATAACTGTGTGATTTGAAATTAATGGTGGTGTAAGAGTTGTGCATGGCAGCAATCCACTTTGGCTCGGTCCCTCTCTGACTTAGTTTATCAGTCTGCTCAAAATGTTGTTCAGGAAACTATTCTTAATATTTATTTTCTGGGCAATTATTTTTGCATTGAGATTATTTTTTTTTGTGTCAAATAATCTTTCAGACACATGCACAGTTGGATAAGATGACAAAAATACTCTGGTATTAGCTTATGATATAGATTAACTTTAGAAAAATTATTTTATCACCAAAATAACTCCTGATTTTTAATTCAATAAAGGTAAAAGATGAGAAAATAACTAATTTGACAAAAACATCTTTAAAGAAACAAGTTTTAGGCTGCTTGATAAAATGTGATTGTGAAAACTGCAGTGTAATTGTCAAGCATCACGGGGTCATCACTGTGTCCTAACAGCAGGGTGTTTACATGTTCTTTCTGGGTATGGGTGAATTTTTTTCAGGTGTTTCTGTTTCTTCTTTCAGTCTAGAACATGCATCTTTGACTAATTGATTATTCTTTTTTGCTGTCTGTGTTTATTTTCTACCCTGTGTCAGTGCTGCACAGCCCAGAATTGGATAAAAAGGATTAGAAAGTGGATGAATGGATGATTTTTTGTTGACAGGTGTGTCATCAGCCAGTCCCGGTTTGGTGACAAGTCTTTCTTTTCTTAACAAAACCCATGAAGCCCTGTGCCCATTATGCTCGACCTCTAGTCTTACTATAGATAGACGTATAGCTATATGTGGGTTTTTAAGGAAAGAAGAAGTGTGAAATAGTCTTTTTCAATCACGGTTGATTGAACACAGAGTAGAGAAGTGAGACCACCTGCTGGCTCTGAACTAAATCAATACAACGTGTCATCACAGGTTAGAGCACATCAGCTCAGACCCTCCTCCTGCTCCTCCACTGAGTTTCATCCCAACCTCCGCGGAGGCAGGCAGACTGTCACGGCTTTGACACAGCTGCCCTAATCTCTGCTGTACCGACTGCTCAACTCCCCGTATCATCGAAATCCCCTTTGTTATTCTCTCCTCTCAAGCACATGTCCGCAACCCAAATTGCCCAGCATGCTCCTTGGTGAACTCTGGCGCAACGGGCAGAAGCAAAGGAGCTAAAAGGCAAAGGCCGCACAGGCTGAGAAAACAGAAAATCAAAGGGAAAGTGTAAAAAGACAGAGTGAACTAGAGCTACTGTCGATGGAATATGGGAGTAAAAAGCAAAACTAAAAAAAAAAAAATTGTTGGTGGAAAGTACACAAAAGAAAAAAGTAAGTGATAGCTGCATCCCTGGCGATGGTGAGGGACAGAGACACACACATCAGCTTCAGTAAAGAGACAGATAAAGCCCTATTAAGTGATGCTTCCAGCTGCTTTTTTTAGGCTCTGCCACCACATGGCTCCCCCTTGATGTTTGTTTATCTTTCTTCTCATTTATCCCTATAATTGCTGCATGTCTGCTGTCTAAATCAGGCGTTCCTGATTCATTAAATACTGATGGCCAACATGACTGCAGAAAGAAAGAGTGAAAGGAGAAGGGATAAAGAAACACATAGTCTGGACAAAGACACAGTTAGATGCAATAAGTGAAGAGCCTATTAGATGTAAGCAGGTAAGTATTAGGAATGTGATAATACATGGGGTTTTATAAACAAGAGCCATATGAACATAAACCTATTTATTTATTTACCCATATTTAGAAGAGTTCATGTTTATCTGACTGTTATCATTATCGTCATAGAAACAAAAACTTTACACAACTGGTCTGGCATTTTTTTCAGCTTTTATACAAACACAGATTAATTATTATGATTTTGAAGATTTTTCTGTGGAATGGTAAACTTACGGCGAGATGATGTCATGCATTCTAACATCTGAGCCGTCTAAACATTTCCAAACTTTTCTAATTTCCACTGTTCTTACACCTCTTACAGTCTATACATCAAAACATAGGCAGTTTTGTTTTCTTTCCTCAAGTGTGCCAATCACTGCCACAGGACATGCAGGTTTCTCTCAAATCCCCAGAGTGCAGCGTGCGCACATCCAAACTCATTGACTTTTTATTGTGTCTTAGCTCAGAATATACCCTTCAAAACTGGACGCGAAGGGTCTTTTTAACTTGTCATATCTCCAACATAGAGCGCTGCAGACGCACAGAAATTTACATGTGCGTCAACTACATGGTTCTGAAAATTATGCCCTGGAATTTCTTCAAAATGATTTAGAGATTTTGGACAGGGACTATTTATTTGAGACTTAATTTCTGTTCTTGGTTTCTGTCTGCCAGACCATGTATCCATGGTAACCACACGTGTGGTTACCATGGTGATCCTAATGAGCCACTGGCAGCAGCTTTAAAAATGATCTGGGTTCAACTTACACTGCTTATACAGTTTATACATTAAAACAATGATACTTTGTCAGCTTAAATCATTACATTGGTAAGTCCCAAATTACTGCTGAGTTTTATAGAAGAAAGTTGACGTATGTTGTAGCTGGATTAACTTCCTTCATATTTTGTTCAGACATGGTCTATTTCATTATTACTTCATTATTTCCTATGTTGTTTTACTTGTGTGCAGATATACACAAAAGACTAACAAAACGGAGAACTGCTCCCCCAAGAAAATGGCTTCCCACTGCTGCTGGTATCCCAGAAACAACATACAGCAGACAAATGAAGGAAAACACTGACCCTTAATTACAACAGCTAATTAAAACTCCAACTTATGAATGGGTTTTAATGCAGACTGGAACGAATTTGGTTCCCTCCTGCTATCTTTTGCTCTCCACTGTTTTGTTCTCCTCCTTCTTTCATTTAAGCTCCCTGCTTCCTTCGTCTCTGAGTAAAACAGGATTCTAATGGATCCAGCCGCCCTATCTTAACTTCCTTCAGCTCATCACCACTCCCGCTTTGATGAGTTTGCAACACAGGCAGACATCTTGCACATTAACATAGTATTGTTCCCCATGTATTATTTGTGTGTGAAGGGACTAAAATCAGGGAAAGGTGGGGTGGGGGATCCCAGAGCAACCTGTCAGCCGAAAGAAGAAGAGCAAGGAGACGCAAAACTTGAAACGTCAGAGTGTCACATCACTCATGCAGAAGAAGTGCAAGGCAAGATGGTCTTTATGGGCTGTGCTACTGGGGAGTGAGGTCAGATAATCAGGTCAAGGGGACAGCCTTTCAAAGTTTTACCCTATATGACTTTTTTTTTATTTTACAATTACAGCATCTTTTGGTGAATTTGTGTTTCAAACTCACACATGCGGTAATGATGAAACAAATCTTTTTGAATCAGTTTTTTTTATTTATTTAGTAAGAGGTAATATTTTTGGTCTGAGTTAGAGGGTTAAAATTCCTCTCTTCTTCTTTGATTCAAACTACACTTTCAAGATCCAGCACTCTGCATAGTTTCCACTTGCAAGATGAGACAGATGAGATTTATCAGCGAGGACGTGGGAGATGAAAAGCAGTGATATGTTCGGCACTGTCACTCACTCAACACAGGCGTTAGTCACCACGCGTCTGCTTTTCTGATCTGTTGTCTGTCATCGGCACTCTCAGACAAATGCATCACAATCAGCAATACACACATACACACTTACACACACATCTATCTCATTTGGCAGCCCCCCCTCCCCCTCCCTCACATAAGCACTATTTTCTCCATGAAAAGGAGATGTTCAATTTCCTCTTGGCTAAGTGGACAGCTCGTGTCCTTCAGAGTGCAGGCAGGAAACAAGGCTTTGTTGCTGGATGGATTCTCCCTGGCACGTCCTGTCAGCACGTCCAGTGATCAGAGAGAAGCGTGGGGGGGTGGAAAGGGGGGTGGGCGTGGGATGGGGGGGGTAATTTATGGGACTGCGAGCCAGCTCGTGATATGAGACGCAATTTACCAATCGGATGTCTCTACTTTTTCTTGTGAATATTAAATTTTGTCATTGTTATTTTGTATAAGTAATGTTGCAAAGTTACCCGATGAAGTTGATAGATTGACATTAAACACTTACACACACACACGCAAGCACACACAGAGAAATAAGGCAAACCTGACAGAGCGCCGTGGATTAGTGTGAGAAGGGAAAATTGAAGCAGTCATCTCGTCAGAATACAGAAGCATTCTTTGAATTTTTGATGCAGACGGATAGGTGTTCACTCCAGTGGAACAAACTGGATTGGAATCCAGTTGCTCATCTGGAAAAGGCTGTAATTTAAAGTCATACTTGCGGAGTGTCCTCAAGATCCTCATTTCCTTCGCAGCAGAACCTCTGGATCAGCAGCACACCTGGGCCCTACCCCTACACCGAGGTCAAGTGTGCACATGTGCAAACACACAAGAAAAGGCAGTCATTAAAAACAATTATCTCTCAAATGGTGCCTTTAGATAGAGAGTGGGTTGATTTAATTCTTTATTTAATTAAATCCTTAACCGAATAGACAAAATAGATCTCACTGAAACTCTTTAATTATTAGCTGTAATATATTCATGCTGCATAATTACACGCAGTAAGAGCTATATTCATTTCATTTAAGTGAAGTGTTCTTTTCAGGAAACCACAGATGCATATGATCTTTTTTTATATAAAAGGTTCTTTAGTGTTTCATCTTGAGCACTTAATGTTTCAGCTACACTTTTATGTCATAAAGTGACAGAGATTGAGATTGTAGAGCTGTAAGATTAACTAAATCCAAATTTGCAAACAGGTTTTTATTGTAATCAATTTTCTACTTAAACCCTTTTAAAACACACACACACATATATATATATATATATATATCTATATATATATATAGATATATATATATATATTCCCTTCTCACCCTCCGCGGGTGGTCTTTGTTTCATCCTCTGAGCTCGGGTCCTCTACCAGAGGCCTGGG
>NC_051443.1:11841228-11881378 GCF_001649575.2 Kryptolebias marmoratus | reverse complement strand
TATATATATATATATATATATATATATATATATATATATATATATATATATATGATTATTATGTTTGGTATTTTTGGAAAAACAAAAAATATATACCCATCACCTTCCAAAAAACTCAAATAATTGACTCAATAAACAGTTTCAGATTCATTAAAGCTGACTAATAAATCAACAAATTCATCATATTTCAGTCAACAGTCAATCAATCTTTTGTTTAAAGGCAGTCTGATTTCTTTCTGTTACTTTTTTGAGTCACAGTGTAAAAAGTAAAGCTGCTGGTGAAATCAAATAGCATAGAATCAGATGGACTGGCAGCTGTACAAACTCTGTGAGCAAACATCAAAATAGAAATAAGATGCTGCAGTTCTGTCAGTGACTTCTGAGACTAAAGTGAATATATTGGAGACCAAGAAGTGACAGTTAACTCAATAAACCTACACAACACAGTGGCAAGTCTCAGGGGCGTTGCATAAGCTAGGTGTCGCATAAATAAGTCAGTTTTAGGGGCTTTCTTTGTGTATAAACTGCTCAAGTCTTTTTGCCAAACAACGTTATTTTTTAAAACAGTTATAACAAGGTATTTTCTTTCAAGTAAGTGTTCTGTCTCTGCTCTAGATCCTCTGTAGTAGAAGTTGGATTTGTCTTTCCTATATCCTTGGGTAAAATATCCTTGTTTAATCAAAGGTTTAACATGAACATTTTAGGTGTGATTTCATTTCTCCCACCACCACCAGTGCAGTCAATGGGCCTTGATGATTTTAGCACAACACACTCCACACAGGTGAACATTTCATCTGACAAGTGCCCACCGTCTTCTCTGAACCCCTTTCAGGTGCAAGTGCAACCTCCATGCCTCCCAGTGCCTGCTGATTGACGGGAACCTCCAGTGCCAGTGTGAACACAACACCACCGGCCAGGACTGTCAGCGATGCAAGAAAGGCTTCAAAGCCAAGTCCTGGAAAGAAGGGTCCTACCTGCCTCCTCCCAATGGGACCCCCAACACCTGTACGTTACCTGCTTTTGCTGCAGGGTTTTCACTTCATAATTAAACAAAGGGCTCACAGTTTGAAAGCTAGGTGAATTATTTGGACAATCATAACATGGTTTTACATGGTTCAGACAGAGTTGCAATCTAGATTCCTATTTAAAACAAAACCATAAAATACTTATGTATTTATCCTTCTTATTACACACTCAAATAGACATCTCATCACACTGGTAGATATGTTGACCCCAAGATTTATTTGCAATTTTCCAGGCTCCAACATTTCTTTATATTTCCATGTATCTCCAGAACATTAATGAGACATTTCAGTCCTCTTATCTGACCATTTTTGACATGCTTTTGTCCTTATAAAGAATTATGTGGAGATATCTTAATAGCTTTTACAGACTGATAAATGGACAGGTTTAAAAGTGACCCAAAAAGTCCTGAATAAAAAAGTAGGACCACAGGGGCATGTTGACGAGAAAGACTAGGTTGAAAGATGATGAGGCCCATGTGCTCTCTGCGTTGTTGAGACCTGCAGATCAGAGTTGTGTAACAATGCAGGAATGGATACGAAGGAAATCCCATTGGAGAGTGTAACCAGTCACAGCTGCTGACTATCATAAAATAATAATCTAGGACAGCCCCTCCCCAGTTTTTTTTTTAATTTCACACAGGCAAACTCATATGCACAAGTTGCTTCAGCCACACAGTGAAACAACAGCAAACACTCATACACTTATACCTGTACCCTCACTGCAGAAAATGGCTTTATTGTCAGTTTTGTTTTTTGTTGGATTTTTATGTGTGTGTGTGATTCTGTTGTTTCTACTTATAAAGGTACTGACACTCGCCTTCCGACCCCATCACCAGCCTTTTAAATCTCCTGAATCCCATTAGTGACATTTAAAAATTAAAGTGTTTGCAGCCTGCGCTCGGTTGAAACACTACGCAAAAATGGCCATGGCTTGGTTTGGGCTCTACACATTGCATTTTGCATGCCAAGCAAGTCTAACAATAAGTCCAATCTAGGAAAAAAATGCAAGAGAAGCAAAAAAACAAAAAATAAACAACTTTTGATCTGAGCAAAGCAAAACGGCAACACTTTTTAAAGCATATGCGAAAAGCGAGGGTTTGTTAAGGTAGGGAAGGAGTAAAATTAAGGCGGACGGGCGCAGATCTTGTTAATACTCTGGGATGTTGAGAGGTGGGTCACAGCAGCCCCTTATTTTCCCAAACAGCTCTTTCTGCCACTTGCATCTGATGAATGAGGCAGAGTCAAGTCTTTAGGCAAATTGAATGCATAAATAAACAAGCTCTCATCTCCTCTTCCCTTTCTTCTTCTCTTTCAGGTACCATTGCTGGTTCCCCCTCTGGTTCGAGTAAGTAATAATGCAAAGCGAAGCAGAAGAGCTGGTATTCCTCTATCTTTCTCTTCCCAGTTTGTTACTTTTTTTTTCCTTTTTGAAATTTAAGTTTCAACTGTGCATCTAGCCATCTGTATTCCCCCTAAACTCCTCCCCTCTCCCCTGTGATGTTCAGCCGGCTCTCTAGTCACTCATTTCTTTTTCTTCACATCTTCCCTCTCAGCGTGGCAGCTTGAGCCCCTCCGTGCTTCATTATTAATAGATCTCTCTGTCGCCGTGTCCTTTCATCACAGCACATCACACTAACCTGCACAGGAGGAATTCTTCCACTATCTTGCTTCTTTATATTTAGACTAACGACAGCGCTGATGATGGATTGAAGGAGGGAGGAACGAGGGGAGGGGGAGGCTGTGCGACCGAGCAGCAAACAGAGGCGAGAAAGAGCAGAGGGAGCAATTGGAAAGAAGGATGTGGGCATATGTTAGCGTGTTGTAATGCAGTGTGATTCCAAGTGAAGAGTGAGGGAAGACAAGAATAAAAGGGAATTTGATTAGGGATTCTCTCTGTGGAGAGGCTCTCAGCCTCCGAGCTGTTAGACAGAAACGATCGGCAAAGTGGCAACATCTACTCTGACAGCACCGGGGCTTTTCTCCACATGGCCAAACAGTAGAAGGCTGAAAGGTGCACGCACAGACTGAACAATTGGACAGCACTGCAAGGGGGGCTGCCTTTAACAGGGCTTCTTCTGTTAATTAAACATGACTGTGTGCTTGTTTGGAAATATAATGGCTTGGTTTTATTGAAGAAAAAAAAGTGACTGAAGCTAATAGGGTTGTAACAGCTTCTGTTGTCAAGTTTTAGCCTCCCATCCATCCATCCCTCCCTTCTACCACTTACCCGTAGTCAGGTCGCAGAGGCAACAGGTCCAGGAAGGAAACCCAGACATACCTTTCCCCAGTGACACTCTCCAGCTCCTCCTGAGGGATCTCAGTGTGTTCCCAGGCCAGAGAGGACACATAACCCCTGCAGCGAGTTCTGGGTCTGCCCCAAGGTCTCTTCCCAGTGGGACATAACTGAAAACTTCCAAAGGGAGGCGTTCAGGAGGCATCCTAATCAGATACAAGAACCACCTCAGCTGACGCCTTTTGATGGGAAGGAGCCGCAGCTCTACTCTGAGCTCTCCCCGAATGATGGAGCTCCTTGCCTTATCACTAAGGCTGAGTGCGGCCACCCTACGAAGGAAGCTCATTTCAGCCTTTTGTATCCAGGATCTTTTTCTTTTGGTTGTGATCCAAACCTCGTGACCGTAGGTGAGAGTTGGAACATAGATGGACCAGTAAATCAAGAGTTTTGTCTTCCAACTCAACTTTTTCGTCACCATCATAGATTGAAGCAATTCTCTCATTATTGTAGACAAGGCTCCGATCCATCAATCCATCTCCCGCTCCATCCTACCATTACTCGTGAACAAGACTCCCAGATACTTGAAATCCTCATTATGAGGCAGAGACTCATTCCCAATCCGGAGGGAGCATTCCACCCGTTTCCGGTTGAGAACCATGGCCTCGGACTTAAAGGAGCTGACTCTCATCCCAACCGCTTCACACTTGGCTGTGAACCGTCCCAGTGCACACCATAGCCTGAAGACGCCAACAGAACCACATCATCTGCAAAAAGCAGAGATCAGACCCTGAGGTTTCCAAACCAACCATCACTGACAACAAGCTTGATTTTGTGCCAAGAATTCTAACGCAGCTCCTGCTTTGGTTGTACAGGAACCGGCTAGCCCTCAAAAGCAACCCAGGCACCCCATACTCCTGCAGCACCCCTCACAGAATTCCTTGGGGAACATGGTTATAAGCCTTTTTTAGCCTCCCACGGAGTCATTTTCAGATTAAGTTGTAATTAAAGGCCTAGCATTCCTCGAAGGAATGCATATCACTTGCCACCTTTCATGTTAGGCTTTTAGACTGAGATCATCTTATGATGAGAAATATACAGAGTTGATAACTAAACATTGACAATACCATATGTAACGCTCAGGGTATGACCTTCAGCTACTACCTCATCAAATTTAGCTTAATTGACTGAGCTATAGCCATTTTTGTTTTGGCTAATGACGACTAATTGTGAAGTTCATCCTGAATTGGGTTCAATTTGGGTTCCAAATGTTCATCATTTGTAGACATCCATCCAATGATAATTTTCTGAATGTTTTATGCAGTGCTTCATGGGATATTTTTTTCTAACTGACAAACAGAGTTGAACCCAAAAAGTTAATGGCAATAAAAATAGTAAGTTTTTAACAATGCTTCTACCACACGCAAATGCACACACACATGCAAACACAGTCTCTTCCGCCTTCACCTTTCGGCAACAGAATAAATGATTATATTGTCCACTTGTTTTACAAAACAGTCTGAACTTCATCTAGGATGTTTACGTCTTTTGAAACTGAAGGTGAGATTGTGAGCGAGGAAGAAGATGAAGCTGAATGGTCCAGGGCCGTTACCCATGAGCCTTTTGGAGCTCCTCTGGAAGGTGTGAAAAGTAGTTTAGACTTAAAATAGAATAGCAGATATTGCATGTCCTTTAAATCCTGTCTTTTGCTTTTACTTCATCAAACATCAGCACATATAGTTCTATTTACATTAGTGCATTTATCTACAGCTATAATTACACGCTGCTGAAAAATTTATTCTAACAGCAAACTATTGTTTGTTACTAAGTCTTGAAACAAAGTAAATCCACCTTTGCATGAAGGTCACAAACGCAAGCAAACTGTTTCCTACCATAAAATGCTCCAGGCTATTTTTTTTTCACTCCCTTACTTCAAAATGTTCACACTTATTATTTTTTTCAATATTCCTTAAAGAAACCCTTCAGTATTTTGGGAAACGCACTTCCTTCTGTCAGAGAGCTGGAGGAGATGATTGACAGCCCTCTCATGTCTGCCTCTTAGATAAGTTGCTGCAGACAGCAGCTGTTTAGCTCACCGTAGTACACAGGGACTGGAAACAACAGAAAACAGCTATTCTGGACTGTAAGATAACAAGCACCACTAAAGCTTACATCATAAATAACTTGTATCTTTCTTGGTTTTGTTATCAATACAAAAAATACAGTGAAAATCATACCTGCGGGTTTTATGAAACAGTAACAACTTAGGGCAGTTGGATTTAGTAGCCACAATATGAAACAGACAAAGTGATGATGTTAGTTATTTAAATGCAGATGAGAATTTGCATGAATGGGAATTTGGATGAAGTTAAAGATGAGGAAACTGGATAACTTCAATCTGACTTTAAAATGTGGCTATTTAAATTTGAAATGATCACTGAACGTCATATTTTTAGTTGACCTCAAACAAAAGGCAAGGGTTTTGTTTTTGTTTTTTAATTATTATTTGAGTTGCTAGTAACTTTACATACACACATTTATGCTATGAAGTACAGAAAACGTTGTTCTTTACATATGTCACCTTTAAATGTTACAGATATGTATAATACATTATGCTTCCTATTCAGGTTTAGAGACAAACCTAGAAATAAATAGGCAAACTTTTCAAAAATGAAAACTTAAAACAATTTTTTGAAGTAATCTGGTTTTTTTTGGTTTGTGGTTAAAGTGGCATATTTAGTATTTTAGGAACTTAGAACATAAAATAAGTGTCCAGACTTGATCATATAGAAACACTTCTCACTGGTGCAAGATTACATAATATTAACAAACTAAAGCTCAGGACTGTTGCTTTTACCTGAATAAGAGATAAATTCTCCTTCAACTGGCTAACCAGATGATCCAGTCACACCGGAGCAGGGACCGACTGCAGGCTTGTGACAAATCAAATGTGTGCGCCTGTGGATGTGCTTATAGACTCTGACAGGCCGGGTGTTTGTGTCAGTGTAGAAATCATACATTATTCAGCCTGCAGCTTACTGGAGGTCTTAAGACGTACATTGACCGTTTCTCGGGTTATTTATATCTGTGGCATTAATGTTAGATGTGGATTGTCCTGTCTTGAGAGCAAGGTCGTCAAAGTGTATGGACATTCAGACTTTATTTGTTCTGACTGAGTGATTTTAAACCACCCAGGATGGACGTGAACAGATTCTGTCAGCTGCCTCGATGTACAGTAAAGTGGTCCTTAAAGCCCAGCTTGCCGTCATACTAAATTAAAACCTGCCAACGTTGTTAGCAGCAGACTTTTAATGTTGCGCCAAAAAAGCACTTAAATTGTAGGAGGAGCAGGCAGTTCTGTACCACCATGGCGTCACTGAGACTTTTTTTTAACCTTAAAGAATCCAGTAAGCATCTTTTTTTTTTTAACAGCACAGCAGTTTTGTTGTTTGGCTGACAAAAATAAAAGAAAATTATTAGTGGAGATTCAGGAGGGTCTGATAAAAGTTTAATGTTTTGACAGAATTGCAGCCATCCTTTGTAGCTCTTTTGATGTTTAAAACATAAATTTTCCAAGAAAATATTGCCACTTTATGTTTTACAATTCAGCTATGACCAGTAAATATTTTCAATTTGAAATGATCTGACAAATTTTGATGGGCTGTTAAAAAAGAAAAGACAAAAGATCAGTTTTTAAAAAGGACAAAATTACTGTTAAATATTTTCAATCAACTGATCAATAACAATCTGTAATCCAACATATTTTTAAATCCAGACAACTAAAAAAGGATTCACTTCTAAACCTAAAAATAGGACAACAATAATTATGTTTAATGGGCATTATGCAGTTAGAAAGATGAAAAGGTAGCACAGAGCTTTCAGCTTTACTTCTGGGACACCAAACTGGAAACCGTACAAGTGTAGAGTACCTTTTTAAAATCTCTGGTTTAGAGAAGTGCAGCTTGGTTTTAACCTGACCCTGATGCATGTAAAAACCTTGTTGTGTGTGAGTGTGTGTGTGTCTAAGTGCATTGGTGTATGTTTAGATTTATGGTGGGCATATGGTGCAGTTCAGCGAAACCCATAAATCATCTCCATCCCCTCCTCGTCCTCCTGGGGATCTGAGGTCTTAGGTTCCCGTCTCACAGAGCGGCCGCCACTTCTGTTTGTACATGCAAACACTGATACACACACACACACAGAAAAGCTTTTATCCTGTTGTGTGGTGATGATCAAATGACTTCAATAACTTGATCATTTGTCCTGAATTAAAAAAAGCTTTAATGTCTCAACTCCATTGACACTCCAGTGTATTTGAGAAAAATACATACTTTCAGAAGCTATGGAGGGAAAAGTCTACTTTCTTTTAATTATTTTCTTTCTGCATTTTATATATCAGGATATAATAAAAACAAGAACCTGTAGAACCTTTGCCAGTTTCTAAAATTATTCAAATCTAACCTCAATTTACAAATATACCCAACATATTTTACCATGGCATTCATTAATAAACAAAAATAAAGCCAAAATGGAAAAGTTGTGTGGAAAACTAAGTCCACCCCATGATTAATCAGACTGTAAAACCACTTTTAGCAGCAATGTTCTGAAATTTTCATTTTCTAATTAACTTCAGCAGTCTTTCAAATTGTTGCGAAGGAACTTTGGCCCACTCTTCTTTACAACATTGCTTCAGACATTAGTTTCTTCACAGCTCTCTCCTGTCCTCCACCACGGTATCTCAATCAATTGGAGGTCTGGACTTTGACTGGATCACAGCAACACCTTAATGCTTTACTTTTTCAGTCATTCGGTTGTAGCTTTGCTGCTGTGTTTGGGATCACTGTCCTATTGCATCATGACCCAGTTTCAACCAAGCTTCAGCTGTCAGGCAGATGGCCTCACATTTGACTCAAGAATACTTCGGTAAACAGAGGAGTACATTGCCTTAATGGATGTGAAGTGTCAAGGTCCTGTGGCTGCAAAACAAGCCTAAATCATCACTCCTCCATCACCATGATGACAATTGGTATGAGATGTTTGTGCTGATGGGATGTGTTTGACCTTCCCCAAACATGGCACTGTGGATTATGGGTAAGCATCTCTACTTTGCTCTCATCTGGCCAAAGGACATTGTTCCAATCTTGTAGACAGAAAAGACTTTCTTGTGGTGACCCTTCCAAAGAAGCCATACTTATTCAGTCTTTTTCTAATTGCCTTGTCATAAACTTTGGACTTTAACTTGTTAACTGAAGCCTGTAGAGTCTGAGATTGAGTTCTTGGGTTTTCTTCAATTTTTCTCAGCATTGCATGGTCTGATCTCGGGGTGAATTTGCTGGGATCTGTTCATGGGAAGACTGTCAGCTGTCCTAAATGTTTTCTACTTGCGAATAACCTCTCTCACTGTAAAAAGATGGACTTCAAATTGTTTGGAAATGACCTTTAAGTTTTTCCAGATTGATGGGCAGCAACAAATGCTTCTTTAAAGTCATTGTTGATGTTTTCCTCTTGACATGGTGTTAATACAGACTTGTAGGATCCAGAGAAGCAAACAGCCCAAATTCCTGCTTTTTTAGAGGTGGCCAGACTGATGATGATCAGTTAATTAATACATTTGTTCAGAAGCAACTGGCTGCTGGTTTCCTTTTTAAATCCAATGGCAGCAGCAAGAATGGACTTAGTTTTCACACCCTGCTTTTCCATTTTGTCTTCCTTTTTGAAATCTGTTATGGTTTTAGACACATGAGGTTAAATTTTATTAATTTTATAACCCAGTAAAAATCAGATCATTTTACCCATGACTGTACATATAATTCAAGAAAAGCTTTTTGACTTTGATGCACTTTACCAGAGCAGATCTATTAAAAAAAAACATTCCATTAGACCTATAGGTTGGACATTATGTCATAGTAGTTGCACCCTTTGTCTTGTCTCTGCCCCAGTTAAGTCAGTGAGCATGCTCAGATGAGGATTAGCAATCTATTGGCAAGAGAGTCTGATCCACTGAGCCAACAGCCCATTGGTCAGCCGGACAGATGGGTGTTGGCGAGAGATGGCAGGTCAGAAAGTCCAAATCCTAAAACCCAGTCATAAACCTACCTACATAACCACATAATTACATGCGACCAGAATTTATTTCTTTTTATCCAAAACCACGTCCTGGGACTTCAAAAAAATCTGATTATAAGATGAAAACTCTGTCATGTATTCCAACACACATGCAGAAAAGTCCAGGCAAACCAACACACACACTGGTGCCTCGCCACTCAAATCCCTGTGTTTTTAATAAGATTGGTCTTGGCTTCAAAAAGAGAGCGATCGGAGCATGTCTGGAAAATCATGTAACATATTAATAACATTCATGTAGTTTAACTTCATTAGGTGTTCTTGCAGATGTTACCAAATCCTGAATCACAATGGCTTCATTAGTGTGAAGCTAAATTGGTATGTCACACTCTGGTAATAAATGATGAGAATGCTAAGACTGACAGGCAGCATTAGGTATTATCGTCATACTTTCTTTGGCTATATTAACACAAATGACAAATGATCTCATTATTATGCAAATGCATTTGTAAGGAAGACACCCTAAATGTGGAAGCACAGGACACTATTTGCTTCATTGTGTGTGTGTGTGTGTGGTAGGTGTGTGAAAGTGTGCCAGACATGTGCCATGAGACAGTAAGAGAGTCCATTTGTACAGACGGGCGTATTTTTAGAGGATTATGATTTGAATCAGCTTAGGCTGTTGATGCATTTCATGTGATGGCACTGTTGGGTGGCTGGGACTGACACAGAGGCTTTGCTTTTACATTTCTCTTTACAGTGGAAACTGCTTTCTCTGTTGCTGGAGTTGGAAACTCACATGTCAATTCTCTAAACCATCATCATTTTGATATAAGTGAAGGTAGGCACTACATGGTAGAATACAGAAGGTAGTTTAGTCATGCTTCAAATAAACAAGCACAAAAAGTAAGGAAAATTGTGTTTATTATTTCTTTTTGTAACAACATTCCTTGGCAAAAGATTTTACACGGTTGGAAAAATGCATTTGCAGGTTGAGTGGCAGAGTTGCTCCCATGTAAAAATTGCCAAATCTTCTCCGCCAGTGCCAAACAGCTTATTCTGCTATTGACTCTTATTTTGAGCTTCTGATACCCCAGGATTGCCACTGGTTGCTCACAGCTGCTGACAATCAGGCGCCTGATTGTCAGCAGCTGTGAGCAACCAGTCGCAATCCCCATATGGGACTAAACTCTATGCTCCAATAGGAAAATGCTCACACCTACAGGGGTTTATCAGATGTTCCAGAATTTGGAAGTAAAGAGGATGGAATGGCCAGTCTGCAGTTCTCACCTAAATTCCACTGAACATTAATGGAATCAGCCGGAGCGTGCTGGTCATTCCAGAGTGATCCACACAACCACACTGACTGACTTGCAACAAATTCTCAATGAGAATGGGACGCCACCCCACAGCAATGTGTGACCAGGCTGATGAACAGCATTTCGAGAAGGTGCCAGGATGTTGTATGGTTCTTGCACATGCTACTGAGGCCCTCGTTTGATAAATGAATGTTGTTGTTCTTTCAGCTGCTCCTTTTTCAAGGGAACTTGTACGAAAAACTAAGCAAATGTTTTACACCAGATGACACAACCTGGGCTCAAACCTGCAGCCTCAGGATTACAAAACCACAGCGCTGACCACCGAGCTGCCCCAATTTTATAAATGAATAAATTGTTAAATTGCCGATATGTCTTGTTTCTTCAGACTTCAATCATCCAATCCAATAAACAACACCAAACAAGAGTCAATAACAGAATAAGCTGTTTGGCTTTGGCAGAGAAGACTGGGCAAGTTTTCATGGACACAACCCACATGCTCAACTCTGCTGCTCAAGCAACAAATGCATTTTCCTAACAAATGTGGCACCATTTAGGGAGAAATAAACAGGCTCTCCAACTGTAAAAGATTTTTGCCAAGAAGTATTGTTACAGCAAAGAAATAATTGATCAAACACAAATTTGCTTACTTTCTGTGCAAAATTTAGACAACTAGTTGAGTTTGTGGATTCAAAGTCGGTATAAATAGCAGGGATGTAGCTCTTAAATACAAATATCCCTTAAAACCCAAGCTTCCAACCTTCTAGATGTTACCTTCCTGGTCATAGTTTCCATATTCCTCATTGTATTTACATTTCCAACTTCAGTAGAAAACATAAAAACGAGCAAGAATAAAATCACTTGGAAATTTTTACTTGGTAAAATGAATTTGAAATAAGTTTTATGTTTCTTTTTTATGGCAGGGTGTCACATTTATAGGGGGGAAGGCTGTTTTTATTATTTATTTCCCACAAATGTGATTTCATAGTAACTCTAAGTAAAGCAGAGACTCAAAATACTAAGATAGATAGTTTGCAACTTGAAATTAAGCTTCATTTGATTAAACCTACATTAGTGTATGTGAGCCAATATTACATTACAATATATTACTCTTCATGTAGCAGACACCATTATCCAAAAACAATTTAGAAGTAACATAGTGTGAACCCTTGGTGATCTATCCAGATTCATCCACAGATCTGTCAATGAGATTCTGTTTCTGTTTCTGGGACCCATAAGCAGAAATATTGTAAAGTCAGATGGGAAAATGATGCATTCTTTGGAGTTCAAGTTAAGATTTTTAGAGACATTTTAAAAATTTATGGAATCACTTTGCTTGAATTTGCAAGTTTGGATCAGCCTCATCACATCAGCTGTGTATTGCCTGCAGCAGGTAAAAGCACATGAATTTTTACTTGTGTGCAATCAGATACAGCAGACAGACATGGTTTAAGCCCAGAATCACATTATTATGTTAAGAATCCCTTTAAAATGGGCTTACTCCGAGTAGAACAACATGTTAATTTGGAGAAGGTGCAGACATGTTAGTAAATTGACCATTTTTATGTATATACTATTTTAATCTCTTATTTTTTCTTGCAAGTTTGCATTTTTAACAACTTTAACTGCAGTCTTTTCTCTGAACATAACACCCCTCCTTGTGCTTTTCTTATCCGACAACAGCCTTAGCAGGTTGATGGATGAGTTAGTAAATTAAATAAACCTATTCCTTGTAATAAAATGCAAAGGTAACCATACAACATGCAGAACTGCGGCTTTTAGTTATTCTTAATAATATGCATCAAAAATAAAGGCTCACATGCAGAGAAATGGCTAAATGTCAGTTACAGTCATGTTATTTTGTCTAAACAATGTCTGTCAAAAGGAGATTTGCGTTAGTAAAAGAAAACAGTGCTATGATAAGTTATGATATAATAGCAAGGAATCAAAGAAGAAAATATTTACCGGAAGATTCAGATGCATTCAGATAATGTTATTTATTGTTCCCCTGCGCCGTGGCTTATTACCAGATCCGTGCTTGATTCACTGTTGTGCTGAAGGTGTGAGATTAGCTTTATTGGTGTTTGTCAGTGTTCGTTTAATGACAAAATTTATTGTGGACACACAACATCAGAAGTGTAAAACAGAGTAATACACTCTGACAAACACTGTGTGATTTCTTTTTACAACCGCATCAACAATAGTCACACCCTTAATAGGCACAATGTTTGCAAGCTGAACAGCATTTCCAGCAGTGAAAGGGTTGTGGAGCAGCTTTAGAGTTTAGCCTATCTCAGCAGTGTGAAATCACACTTTCTTTGTGTGTTCGCACTTCTGTGTGTTAAAGACGTGTATATCTGCGTGTGTGTGTGCGCGTGTGTGTATGTGCATTTGAAGGAAAAAAAAAAAAAAAGCTAGGCTTTCTTTAGATAAACAATCTGAGGCAGCATCTCTTATGCTAATATGTTAGCGTGCCCATTCCTCATCACATTTACATTTTCTGTCCTCATGCAACTAAAGCAACAGACAGCAGAGCTCCGCCAGCAGAAACCAGACTCACCGAGAGCTCAGTTCCGCAAACGCACCACGTGCTACCCACCAGCTCTTCGTCTGAGCCTGCACTGGTACCAGTGGGAGAAGCTGACACGCTTCCTACCAGAACAGAACTTCTTCCTCCTTCCTCATCCTCTCCACCAGAGGAGCACAGAGTTTCCCTGACACCTGAGGAGGTCACTCATTCAGAAGCAGTCCCTGAACACTCGCATTCGCCTCACGTAGTCCCACAGGGATCCCCTCATCGGTCTGTCAGCGATCACCTTCATCATCATCACCACCATACAATCACAGAAAACTCCACCCTCTGGGCTCGTCATCATACAAGCTTAGCTGAAACTGATGATGAAGAGGATAATGAAGAAGAAGAAAAAGACAGAGAAGAATCAAGGCATATTGAGAAAGGAGGTAAGACTGCTAAAGGAGGTAGCTGACAGAAAATCAAGAATAAACCCAATTCAGGAAATTATTTCCCAGCTCCCATTTTGGTGGTTATGATCTTCAACCTCTAAAATGAACAGTTTTTGTGGTTTGAAAGTCAGTAATACACTCTTATACACAAGCTATCATCATTTTTATGTCACTCTGCCTCATATCACATGTCAGAGAGGCTTGTTTAGCTTAGGGATAGTGAATGAGAGGCAGTGTGAGGTCTGCAGAGAAAAAGACTTAGTTTTATCAGCATTGGGAAAAATCTGTGAAAGGCTGACTTTAGTTGGCATTGTGTTTGCATCATTCTGAGATATTGAGGGGATTGAGGAACATCAGCCACGGGATCAGAGCAAAGAAAAGACATGAAGACAAAGCAGACAGAATCAGGGCAAAGCCCAACTTAACTTCACCCAGCCGAAGCAGATTACAAACTACTACGTTGGCAGCATTAATATATAAAGTGTCAGGATATAAATAAAAGCATCACATGTTGTTTGAGGTAACTGTCTGTTGGTTTAGGCTCGGTGTCAACCTGCCAGCAAGGGGGCAGATGAAGAGCTTCATCACTGTCATGCCTTACAAAGCCCAACAGACTCTCACACACTTCTGTCTTTCACTCGGTGCAGAACAGGCAGGCACCCATAATGCTCCAGCTGCCGATGTCTGATGTCAGATGGTTTGGACTGAGCATACTGAGATTAATATCAAGAATCACCCTACCTCCGAGGCGGCACGGGTTACAGAGATCAAATTCATTTATGCTCACTGCTGTGCGACAATTGTGCTTCACAATCCTTCTTTACCAGTAGGTTTCTGTCAGCAATCGTGGGTGTGTATGTGTGTGTGTGTGTGTGCAGCGGTGACAGCTGTGTGAGAGAATGAGTCTGGCGGGGCCAGAGGAGGACACGAGTAAACATAGGCAGGGGTTACTCTGATGAGATGCAATGATGGCGTGATGCCAGTTGTGTGAAACGGTCCAGGGTTACTGTGAGAACAGCTGCAGACGTCCTCTCTCACCGGAGCCCGGAGGAGGGGGAGGAACGAAGGGGAGCGAGTGGGCAGGAGATAGCCTGAAGGGGCGATGAACCACAGGGGAGCGTGATGCTAGCTTGATGCTCCGCTCTGATAGAAGAATGGCTGAAAACGTACATTGCCTGCACTAAATACCTTGAGGGGAAACCAAAGATGAAAACAAGCAGCTCTGTATTCTCTAGCAGATCATTAGTCCCTTACTGATGTGCACGGTGTGGTCACTTCGTTTGGTTGGTTATTTTTGTTTTTAATGGTAATTCTTTCTTTGTGTAAGACTGGGGCATTTGAGTTATTGAGCTGTGCTTATTAGGCAATCAATGGAAAGGTGGAAGGAAGAGAATAGTTGATCTAACCAAATTAGTATCACGTTTCTTATCTTTTCACTGTCTGCAGCCCTAAAAACTAGAAGCAAAGAATCTTGGGAAGGTTTTTTTTTTTGAAGCCCTGAAGAAAGTGGGGTATAAGAAGAAGGAAAAAAAGGAAAACTTGAGCAAGAGGCAATTAAAAATGCAGCATAATTAGTATGTGTGTGCAAACTTGTCTTGTATCGATTCAAGACGTTTTGTGCGGCTATGACTCCAAAAATCTTACACTGGGAAGAACATTCATGAAAAGATATTATTATATTAAAGGCCTGAAATTCCTTAAAGGACTGCACATCGCCTGTCACCTTTCATGCCAGAGTTTTGAACTAAGATCATCTTATGATTAGAAGGGACAAAATTATAACTGTTTTGGTCAAACCTTGTAAATTTCATTATGTGCAATCTTATGTGGTACCATGAGGTCTCCCAAAGTGTGTTAGCACTTAGAGTAGCACTCTCAGCTACTACCACACTAAATTTTACTTTAATATCTATATATATGACCAAATTACAGCCATTCTTGTGTTAGTCGATTAGCTGCAGTTGCCTTTCTTAAACTAGATAGACTCCAAAAGCTAATTTTGTGTAGATGTACATCAAATGATTACTTTCATTATAGTTTCATTATACACAGTTTCATTATAACACATCCAGGGTTTTACAAGTTATTTTGGCTAACAGACAGACAGTATTGACTGTAATAGTTAATGCAAAAAATTAAGCGAAAATGTTGCCCAATGTGTAGCACTCGGAGTATGTGTTGTGAATGCCTCTCAGCTACTGCTGTCGGGTTTAGTGAGTGAGGCGAACCCAACATGCAGACTCATACTTCAAAGAAAACTAATTTATCAATAAAACAATCAAAACAAAAGGCTGACGAGGCAGCAACTAAAACTAAAAAAACAAAACAGGATTGCAAAGACGAAGGGGCAGGACACGAGGGAGACCAGACAGCACATTGGAATGACAACAAACCAGTGAGAAAGTGAGGGGGATGACCAGGTTTTAAAGACTGAAGGTAATTAGGAGAAGTGGGCACAGGTGAGTGATTACTAACTTGGGGCAGGTGAAGATGGGCGTGGCAGGCAAACACAAGAGATTGGCTGAGGACAAGTGAATGATGACAGGAATACAAAGAGCAAAAACTATACAAAGACAAAACTAAACACGAGGACTTTCAAATAACAAAATAAAAGAAACAATAAACCCAAACTGAACACAGGATAACCAGAAACACGAAAAAACAATAACCCGAAATACCTAAATCCTGACAACTGCCACACTAAATTTAAGCTCACCGTCTATAAAAATGACTGGGTTTAAGTCATTTTTGTGTTGCCTAATGTTGATTGGCTGTGGCAGCCATTTTGAATTGCAGTAACTCCAAAAGTTCATCAGTTGTAGTTTTATATCCAATGATGACTTTCTGAGAGACTCATTAAATACAATACAGATAAACAGATACAATTGATTATAATAGGTAATGACAAAACTTTAAGACAGATTTTGGTCAATCAGTTAATTTCCAGACTGTGTTGAAAATGACTCTCAGCTACTACTACACCAAATTGTAGCTCAATATCTGTAAAAGTGGTTGAGTTAAAGCCATTTTGGTGTTTAAATAGGTTGCTAAGCTGTGATGGTCATCTTGTATGGAGTTGATTTTAAATGTTCACCAGTTGTAGAAATAAAGCCAGTGATTAAGAGCTGAGAGTTTCAATGAAATTTGTGCAGTTGTTTATGACATCTTTTGTTAACAGACAGGCAATCAACCACACACACACACACAAAGAAATAGGTAAAAACATCATTGACCTTCAGTGGTTATAAATATAAAACAGTCACAGAGTGATAATACTAAATATAAAGGCAGAGTTAGCTTCTCCGTCTGTACACGGGAGGAGAATGAAGAAGCACACAGTTTCATGACATTCACATAAAAGCGACTGCGTGTCATTTTTTTCACACCCAGAGTGAAAATGTAGCGATGAAGGAGTTTCTCAAGCCTCACTGACTCTCACAGCTTTTTCCCAAGCTCAGGGCTGAGGCCCCTGATGGGGCAATCCACTATCAGAGTAAGAGAGAGAGAGAGGTCTCAGCGGAAGAAGGGAAGACATTATCCGTAATCTTTACCCACTGCAGCATCAGCCTAATTATAAAGTTCTCATTGTTCAGGCAGCTGAGGAAATCGCTTGTAAAATACCCCACAAGATGTCTGTTCTTGTTATGTTAATTATGACTGTGGTTTCTCAGTCGCCCACAAGTCTGAACATGAGAGTCATGGACACAAAGCAACAAGCTCCTCTGAGCACGGGCAGGACAGGGAGGAAGAGGAGGAGGAGGAAGGAGAGAAAACATCAGAAATGACAGGTATTTCATGGAAATCTGGAAGTCGGTTTCTGTATTTTACCTTTAGCGGAGCGCTTTGCGATGGAGAAAAGTTTTGTCGTGAGACTTGACAGCTCAGAGTGAAAACTCAAGGTCAAAGTTATATAAATGTGTCTTTTCAGGGACAAGATAGACTGTCATTCAGATCAAAAAGTAAAATCTGCATTTTTGACACCAAGAGTATCATATCATGGATTCATCTGGAAAGTGATTGAAGCCGATGGGTTAGAAAAGAAACCTAGACATGAGGATGAAGACAAACTCAACAAATCTCTGAGGAAAGGCAGATAACATTATATTTATTTATTTATTTATTTTAACTTTTTTTTTTTTTTTTTGCAAATTTGTACATTGGTTTGTATCAGACCACCACATGTCTGAGGAACTTGTGCATGAGACTCACAGCCACAGAGCCACAACTCCATCTGAACACGGAGACAGAGTGGAGGAGGAGGAGGGTGAAGAGCAGCAAACTGAGAGAAAAGGTATTTATTTTTAATGGACTGTAGCAGCTGTAGCCAGCTGTAGTTTATAGAAGCAATAAATGTAATAAAAGTTTAACACAGTGCAACGGTCGCCATTAAAACAAACAAACAAACAAAAGAGCAGAAATTCTGTCTAAAATTTTTCTTTCTGTGTTAATTTTGTAAAAGACCCCTCTAAGTCTAGACAGCATCACCATGAGACTTCATCTTTATCCGAACATGGCAATGAAAGACACACAGGGCATGAGGACGGGGGAAAAAAGACTGAAAAGAGAGGTATCTCTCACACATTTAAATATGGATTTACAGCATATACCGTGTTTTAATTTGTGTTTTATGTAAGGTGTGTTTAAGACAAAGATTACTGGTTGCAGCGTTTCTAGATGGGAAATGTTAAAATACTGTATGAGAGGCTTACAAGTGCAGAGGGAATGCAGAGAGAAGTTTTTTATCAACATAAAATAGGCTGCGAGTTGTCTTGGACTAATTAGAAAGATTTTGAAACGCAGTATCTCATTTATCGGATTGTTGTCAGATTTAAATTCAGCATCACGTTTGCTAATGAGGATCCACGGCTGAACACTTCACTTGTGTTCGCTGCAGTTGAAGCCCTGCCTTGTATTTGGAACGTCCCCAAACAAAGACCATCTTGTTTGCCGTTCCACATTTTCATCTAGATATCATCTACACATGTTGTGCACTTCTGCAGTCTGATACCAAAAAAATTATTATTATTATTTAATCAAAACAAAGCAAGCTTTGTTGTGGCATAATGAAATAACAGCGTCAATTAACTGTTTGCCTCTAATGTGTACCGCTACAGCATTTAAGAATGGCAAAATGATCAATTTACTAAACTGCACACTACAGGACTTTAAATGTTATCAATCATACAAATTTTAGATAACAAAACAACTTTCAAAATGATTAATATGGCTCCTAATTTGTCTTAATGCTGCCACTCTCTCACATGAAATATTTTTATATAACATGAAGTGCATCCTTTCAGTTTGCTTTGTTATTTTAGAATTATTTTAAAATTGAATTTTTTTTTCCAGGGCACCACAAATCTCAAGAACACATACTTGAAACTCAGAGTCATAAAGCAAGTTCACCTTTTCCTGGAGAGAGAGAAAAACATATTGATATAGAAGGTACCGCATCTCATCGTGGCAATGCGTTCGTTCAAAGTGCAAAAATAGTGGGAATACACCCATTTTTGTTTGTTTCTTCGTCAATAATTGTGGCATACGTCTGAAGGACATCATACTGGGACTCTTGGATATGAATCACCAAACTCTTCCAAGCATGAGGAGGACAGTGAGGAGGAGGAGGAGGAGGAGGAGGAGGAAGGACATGAGAGAAGAACAGCTGATAGGACAGGTATTTTCTGTGGTAGATAGCTGTAGTGAACATGTAGTGGTGAAATATGCAGTAAATAATGCTTCGCCATGTTTTAAATCTGCCAACTAGCGGTACAAAACGTACGTCTTCTAGAGTAAAAACAGTAGGATGTGTTTGAACGTCTTGATAAGTTCCTGAAAAATACGATGTGTCAGACTCCCACAAGTCTGAGGAGCACGAGCATGAAGTTCAGAACAACCACAGACCAACAACCACATCTGACCACAGTGGGGAGGAGCAGACAAAAACAGGCACTGACAGTGGAGGTAAACCTGTTACTACATAGTGGCAGCCATTTTTAAGGCCGATTTGATTCGAAAAATTCCCAAAAATTAAAATAATTTGATAGGTTTTGCTTTTTAAGTAAATGACAACTCCCAAATGTCAGTTTGGGAGATATTGGAGATATTGGAGATACTGGAGATATTGTTTGTCTTGTTTGTTTCATAGAGGCAGGGGAAGTCTTGCAGTTTTTAGCTTCTCCGGATATCATCTTGGATTCTGTGTTAATAGTTTTCTTGTATTAGATAGCTTTTTGATGGCCTTAGTTTGAAGAAGTATTGATTATTTCTGACAGGACTGATGAGCTCACGGCTATTTAGCTCAATTGCTGCCATTTTGAAAAACTCCAATCTGAAAAACTTCATAGCAGCTGATGCAAACTCTTTTACACCATTACACAAAAATTCCAGCTGGAATTCCTGCACCAAAAGTGCTACAGCTAGCTGCCGCTACCTTTTCCATTTGCAAATAACCACAGGTTTCTACATAAAGGACCATGTGAACCTGACGACAGTGTAACAGTTCATAAAATTGAGTTTGCATGAATCGCTTTACGTTAAAACCAGGTAAAATGCAATAAAACATGAGCAGGCCGGTTTGTAGTGTAGTGTTTGCTAATATAGCTAATGAAGTAAAGTAATCTGATGTGTTTGCCTGGTGTGGTGTGTCAGTTTCCAACAGGTTTGAGGGGCACGAAACTCATGGTCACAGAACAACTTTTTCTGAGCACGAGGACAAAACAGGTACTGGCTTCAAAAGTGATGTAGTGCCACCTAATTAGATAAATCGAAATAGTAGAATTCAGTAGTACAGTAGTAGATTCAGCAGTAGATAACTAATTAGTAGATAACTAATTCTCTTGCAGAAAATGACCTCATTTACAGAAAGATGGCAGAGATGAATAGGTAGCATCTTTACTAAGGGGGTAGATCTTCCATTTAGGTTTCTGGCTTTCTGATTTATGGGGTTAAATAAACTTGAATGTAAATCTTCAAATAGTTTTGAATCCAAGCTGCATTATGGATAACAAACATCAGCTGATTTCCTTTTGTTTTTTCTCGTTCCGTCCCTGACCCCGTGGTGTATTAGTGGCCCACAGGTTTGACACTCATGGACACGGCACACAAACTGAGCACGGGGAGCATCCACACAGGACGACTGAAATAAAAGGTATCAGTTTTGTATGTAGCTGTAGGATATAAGCATCGTAACTCATTTAGAAAAATATCTCGTCTAATTTTAGAAATCTAACCTGGTTTAAAGTAACACTTCAAATTATGAAGTAATTTATGATGCACAGATTTCTATATCTCTATATTTATGTTTACATTTCATTTCTTAGGCAACAATTCCTGGAAATAGTTTAGCTTGTTGAGAAAAAATATCCAAGGCTAAACTAATTTTATTTATTTATATTTTCTTTTATCAATAATCCTTCTCAGTTGTCCATAAGTCTGAAGAGCACTTGCATGGAACGCATGACCACAAACCCTCAGGTAGATGGTTTTAGGTGTGGGAGTTAATGGGGGGTAGGTGTAGTGATAACACTGTTGCCCTTCATAATAATGAGGATAAAACTAAGCTGTGTGTGAACTTGTTCTCCCTGCAAGTGTGTAGAGTTTTCTGCTGTTGCCCTGGTAATTTGGCTTTTTTTTTTTACACATATTTTTGTATGATAATAAAAAAATACAGATTTGTATAATGATGGTTGAATTACAGACCTGCTTGACTCTGAACATGATAGGAACCAGATGCATGTATGTTTGTATGTTTGTATGTATGGATGGATGGATGGATGGATGGATGGATGGATGGATGGATGGAAAATTAAGACAAAGGTAAATTTAAAAAATACGAGCAATATCTACATTGTTGTTTTAATAATGGCTACTTTGGCGTGTCAGGTCATCATATATCAGAGGAACGTGAACACAGGACTCAGAGCCATAAAATATTATCTCATCATGGAGAGGAGGAGCATGTAGAGAGAGACACAGAAAGGAGAGGTACCTAATTAATGTGTAGAGGTAGAAGTTATTTATGCCTTCTAGTTAACAAATGCAATAGTAAACTCTTTATGGAAGCTCTAAAAGGTAACAAAAATGAGAAATAATTTTCTAAGGCTTACCTAATGTACCAAATGGGCATTGTCTTTCTAAAATCATCTCCCCTCATTTTTTTAACCCAGTAAAACCACAATGTCATGTTCTACATACAATTAAAAAAATTATTATTTCTATATACTCTAAAACGGTTATTCCCAACTTGAGAACAGTGAGAATCCTGGTTTTGAAGTGGCCCTCAGCTGCTCTTAAGCTGAATGTTTTAGTGAAAAAAAAGATTTTCAAGTGAGCTCGTGCAGAAAACTATTTTAACTGTCAAAAGACACATTGTTGCAGATTCAAAGAATGGAGAATTTTAAAGCATCGGTCTTCTGATTTCATGTAGAACATGGTATTCAGGGTGTTTTGTTTTTCCTGGGTCCCGATATTTGACTCTCCAGAAAAACAGGCAAAAACTGAGCTCCAGGTTTTTTGCTCACTGGTAAAAATATCTAACAGAAAAGGTAAAAGTGGTTAGACTTATTAAATGGATTACCAGGAATAGATTTTAGTTTGCTTTGGGCAACTTTTTCATTTACATTTTCAAGTGCTTCCATGCGGACAAGGTAAACAGTATAAAATCATAGCTGTACAAAACCTTTTTATTGTACTTTTTGACCACATCTACTGGGATTTGTCAGGCCAACACACATCTGAGGGACTCAAAGGGTTTTTACCAGTTTAATTCTGTGCTAGATTGCTGGGTGGTTGCTTTCTCGTGCAAAACCCTGAACTTCTTCAGTGTTGTGTTCACGATAACCGTTTCAGTCTCCCACAAGTCTGATGGACACGTACATGAAACTCGTGACCACAAAGCAACAATGTCATCTGAGCACAGGGGACGCACAGAGGAGGGGGAGCATAAAAACAGTGAGGGGACAGGTAACTAATTCATGTGTGTTGCTCTTATTGTTTTAGTGTTTATGGAGTCATAAAATGTCAAAATAGGTCAAATTTAGCAGTTTACAGCACACAGTGTTGATCTAAATACAAAAAACAGTACAAATCTATTTGAATGTTTGCTTCTGATCTTTTGTGAAAAATACTGACAGTCTCCCACATACATGATGGACACGGACGCAAAACGACAAGCCCACATGGACACGGAGAAGACAAGCACATGTTTACAGAAGTTGAAAAGACTGGTACATATTTTTGGAGTGGTAGATTTGTACTTTTAAACTCTAGAAATAGAAATATCAAGTAGATAAGCGTACAATCCCTCACCCATTTGAACACAGATTTTATTTTTAAAGCAGATATTCATATCAGTCTAACCTTAATGAACATTTCAGACCCTCACGAGCCTCACAGACACGTGCATGAGGCTCACGGCCACAAATCAACAAGCTCACATGGACATGGGCAGGATAAACATGCACACAACCAAGCTGAAAGGATAGGTACGTCTTTCAGTTTTATTTAAAATTCCAGCAATAGAAATGCATTTATGTAGCACAAGCAAGCCTCTGAGAACTGAACTCCTTGGAACACGTTTTTTTTTTTAATGTTTATCTGTAATAATTCCTTTAGGCCCTCATGAGTCTCACAGCCACAAACCTACAACCTCACATGGACATGAAGCAGATGAGAATACACATCAAAATGCTGAAGAGACAGGTATAGATCTATATTGATGTAGTCATGTCCTTCAAACTCTAGTAATGGAAATGCCAAGCAGATAAATAAACAAGAAACACTCTGAACTTTAAAAGAGTTAAAAGAGTTAAACAGATCCACATCAAGCTCACATGGACATGGGGAAGACAAGCATACACACCAAGCTGAAAAGACAGGTATTATCTTGTTAAATGTAGCAGTAGCTATGTTCTTTCAAGTCTAGAGTAGTTAAATTTACAGCAAACACCTTTGGAAAACTAATAAGTTCATACTGATGTAAATGCAGTAGTTATTTCAGATCCTCATGAGTCCCACAGTCATCCACATGAGAGTCACGGTCACAGATCCACAACAAGCTCACATGATCATGGAGCAGACAAGCACACACACCAAAAAGTTGAAACAACAGGTATTTGTCTTTTAGATGTAGTGGTAGCTACAGTGATGAACATATCCAATAGATAAATTTACAGAAAAACACTTAAAAACAAAAGCTTTTGTACTTTTAATATCTTACTAGTTATTTCAGATCCTTATGAGTCCCAGAGTCATACACATGAGAGTCACGGTCACAGATCCACATCAAGCTCACATGGACATGGGGAAGACAAGCATACACACCAAGCTGAAAAGACAGGTATTATCTTGTTAAATGTAGCAGTAGCTATGTTCTTTAAACTCTAAATTAGTTAAATTTACAGCAAATACCTTTTGAAAACTAACAAGTTCATGCTCATATAAATGCAGTAGGAATATCAGATCCTCATGAGTCCCACAGTCATCCACATGAGAGTCATGGTCACAGATCCACAACAAGCTCACATGGACATAGTGAAGACAAGCATACACACCAAGCTGAAAGGACAGGTAAACATTTAGATTTTTTTGTTAATCTAGTGATGGAAATATGCAGCAGGCATATTTCCAAAAACAAGCCAGAAATGAAACATAATCAATCACAATCAACCATAGTCTTAATGAGAACATTGATTTTCAGACCCTCAGGAGTCTCCTGGAGACGTACATAAGACCCATGACACTCACATGCCACGTGGACATGTACATTTCACTCATGGCCATAAATCAACAATGTTCTCGGAGCACGAAGAAGAAAGGCATAATGAAGGTTTTTACTTGTTTTTTGAAGAAATAAGGCTCCTGAAACATGCAGCGTGTAATCTTCCCATGTGAGCTAAACATGACAATTGTAATAAAAGACTATTTGCTTGTGCTACACCAGCTCTGCATGAGTCTGAGGGAAAGCATGGCCACAAATCAACGACATCACCTGAAAGTGGGGGGCACAGGGAAGGTGAGAAGAAAGGTATATGTTTGATATGTTTATTTTTGGCATAAAATAAACCTGTCGCTGCTGATTATGGCATTTCAGTCTTCCATGTTTTGGAGGAACATACACACAACACTCATGGCCGCAGAACAACAGCCTCATCTGGGCATGGGCAGGTGGAGAAGGATGACCACAGACATGTTAAAGCAGAAAATGGAGGTATTTCCTTCTTACGTAATCATTCCAATGTGCCAGTGGATTTACAGTAGCTATAAACACTACATTACCTGTGATGCAGTAAAAGCACAGTAGATGTACTTTTACCACGAATTAAGCTTGGCAGCTAACAGAGGAAGGGCCAAATGGATCCAAACATATATCTCTGGAACTAAACAATTGCCTGTCGGTCAGCATGAGGCATAATGTTAAATCTAGATCCGGTACCAACAGTAGGGTCATGCTTTTTTATATTTTAGACATTAAGAGGTGCCAAAGGCAAGAAAAATAAACAGCATAAATGGTGAAGTAGAAGAAATGGGTTGTCTACAACAGGAAGGTAAATCTGACGTTGTATATTTATCACTGTGTTTAAAATAATGGAAATGTTGATCATATTTTCTTTAAATTACCCTCATGTCTCATCAGAATATTGTAGCTCTAATGTGAGTTTTGGCCTGTATTTTACAGTAATGTCAAAATTAGCATGCTGTGGATTTTCTAGCCGTGCCTTTTGCTCTCTGGTTTGGTAAAACAGCCTCACATAATCCGTGTCACATCGATATAAATGGATTTTTGAGTTGTTGCTCATTTGTAGCGCACCAAATCACTGAAAAACCTGGGAGAGGAGGAGGCGGTCATGAGAACGCAAAACATGCTTTCAGGAAAGAGGAAGAAGAGCAACACGAGAAAGAAAAAAGGAATAAAAAAGGTAGATTTTAAGTGTGACATTATAGCTCAGTGATTCATAACTGGTTGTGTAAATTTATCAAGGTTTAAAGTTGTAGGTTTGATTTTCGATCATTTCAGACAGGCTTGTTCCTGTGCATCCTGTGGGTGTTTTTATCGGGTTGCCAGTTTATTTAGTTCCTCCAACTGTTTTTGAAGTGAGACGTCCTGTCCTGCTCGGGGTGACCACTGCAATAGTTTTTGCATAAACGCAGCACAACAATATTATTAATTCAAATCTGAAATGACTTCATTGATGTCCAACCAGTTAGGAAACACTGCACGAGTAGAAGCGTTTGTCAGCTTACAGAAGAAAACAAGCCCCTTTTATCAGAGAATCTCTACCTCCTAATCCATTAGACCCCTCTGTAGTACTGACCCCGTCTTCTACATGTAAATGTAAAAGTGCTGTAGGAGATTGTAGCACAGCGAATGACAACGAGACGAATCTTAAACAAAGACTCCTTCATCCCTCAAGGACTTCTGAAACTTTTGAGCTCAGGAGAGCCCGAAGTCAAACAGTTATTTGGGGTCATATACGACGATTTCAGAGGTAAGAGACGTGTGATCCAAAGTACCAAACTGGACCATTTGAGGCTTGTGAAACTCTTTGTATCCGCTGTCATTTTTCTAAACTCTGAATGGTGTTATTATAGTAAAAACCCTGTGGAAAAATTCCTCCTATTGTGTGTTTTTCATCTGTTCATTTTGCTCATTCTTTCCCCCCGCAACACTCTCATGGTTGCGTTTGCTTTACCATTAAGGTAAGACTTTGCACTAAGCCTTCATGTTAAACCATGCCTTATCTGTCCATGCTGATTTCTATTTGTGTATTTATTTTTACTGTGTGACCGTTCTCCCTTTTCTCCTGATATCTGTCTCGCAGTGTTTACAATTCACAGTCGATCAACTCCGATAAAGCAGCATCTTGACTCATAACACTAATTTTAGGAACAATGTCCCGTTGCCTCTGTAGTCTGTGAAGTAATTGGCCATTTATATTTAATTAGGCAGGTCTCCCCCCACAGTTAGCATGGTTCCCTCAGTGCTGAAAGAGGCACTTTATGGTTCTCCTCTTGTTGGCTTCCTTTAAACCAGCTCATTAATATTTCAGCTGGCATCATCAACCAAACAATAATAAAATAATAATGTGATGGCTGATTAAACAGCTAAACTCCGGCTTTTTAATGTGCATTTAAACGTGTATTTGCATAAACATGCCTGGTAAACGCCTCTTTAGAGGACAGTGATGCCTTGCAGCACACTATTGCAGCCAACTTCTAAAGCTTAATAAAACCTTAATTAGGAACCAGCCTCAGCCAAGATAATTGTGAAGAGTGTGTGGAGCAACACCGCTCCACGTATCGCTGCACCCCCTCTGCACAATGCAGGGGTTGCACTAGTTAAAGTAAGCCTTTCATTTCTCTCTCTGTGCAATATTTATTCAAATTATTACATCATTCTTCCTTTTTTTTAAGTTTAGGGTTTAAAGTACAGAAAAGGTTCATATTTATCACACGGAGAGTGAAAACTGCAATCCGATTCTTTTGAAATAATTCACAAATTACAAAGGGAGAACCTAATTAGGAGGACTGACTGTGCACCACTTAATGAAAATAACATATTTAACTACGGAAATAAAACCCCAGCTGTGAAAAATTAAGACATTAGGACTGAGCAAAAAAATGCAGACCTGCTTGAGACACAAGTCAGTAATGAAACATCAGTGAAGAGTAAACACACATTCATCACTTTATAGACTTTATAGGTCCACATTGAAATTGACTGAAATATAACCATTCATGTCTCTGCTAAAGTCAATTAGCTGTGGCAGCCATCTTGAAAAGGGTTGGCTTCAAATGTTAATGAGTTGTAAATGTACAGCCAATGATAACTTTGAGAATTTCACTAAAATCTACCTAGTGGTTCATGAGATATTTTGCGAACAGACTGAGATAGTCAATGGCAAAGTTTTGATGAAAACATCCTGCGTGATCAGTTAGTACTCAGAGTACATTTTGGAAATTTTTATAGCTATTTTTGTGTTTGCCAAGCTTGCTTAATTGTGCCAGTCATCTTGAATTGGATTAAACCGGAATGTTAACCAGTTCTAGATGTGCATCCAATGATTACTTTCTAATAGTTTTTATTAAAATCCACCCACTGGTTCATGAGACATTTTGCTAATGGTACAGAAAAACTAAGACACTGCCACGAGTGGTGGAGAAGGAGGTGAACCCATAATGCAGACTCATCTCAAAAAATAAAATAATTTATTTTAAAATAAAAGAAACAAAAACAAAAGGCTGACAAGGCAGCACAAATGGACGTAGCAGACATGGGCAGGAGATGTAAGCGCAATCAGACAGCAAGGGAAATAGACAAACAAACCAGCACCTAAGTGGATGAGATGGTTTTAAAGACCGAGGGTAATTAGGTGAAGTGGGCACAGGTGAGCGATAACTAACGAGGAGCAGGTGGAGATGGGCGTGGCAGGAAAACAAGTGACTGCCTGAGGAGAAGTGAATAATGACAGGAAACAAAGACACAAGGAACAAGAAATGAACTAAGACAAGGCTAAACAAAGATAACTAACAAAAATAAACTCAAACTGAAACATGAATCAAAAACTCCAAATCCTGACACACAGGAACACACAGATACAGGCAAAAACATTATTGCCTTTTGCCCTTGATGGCAGGCAGTAATTAAACTTAAGCCTTTCAGACCAAAAACAGTAAAGATCCTGACAGGTTAGAAATTAAAAATATGTATAGTTAAGAAAATCTGAGATCTGATTAAAATTTAGTAAGGAGTAAATTAAACCAATAACTATGGGTGCATCAGGCTTACAAGAAGAACAACTGAAGCATAATAAGCAGAATTTCCATATGAAAGGTTGATCTGCTACAGTTTTAGTAATATCACTACTTTGTTAGGATTAAAGGAGCTGTGCTGGATAAAATATACTGTTAGGCCTAAACTGCATTGTATTTTCAATGCCATTGTAAGGCTAATGAAAATCGTTTTGACAGTTCACATGCAGTTGCTCTCCTGACCGCTAGACATTGCATATTCATCAAACATAATTATAAGTAATTATTCCAAGCATGAGCAAACAACCTTCTCGCCTTTGAGAAGAGGACAGTCTTACAGATTAGGGCTGCCCCAAATGCATCTCATTTATGTCTCTTTTTGTTGCAAATATGTTTATGATACTTATGTAGAGTATTTTAGTTCCCAGCTTTGGAGGAGAAGCAAGTTTTCTATCAGGATCAAACAGATTTCATAGTTTCATGTGCTGCATGGAAACACCTACTGTATGTCTCACCTCAAACTCCCTCCGTTATGATTTTGTATCTGGTCTCATCCAGCGACATAATTAAATTCCCAGACACAGTCAACATGGCCGCACTAGCATGCCTGCACACATACATATGCACACACACACACAGGATGGTGGAATTCCCTTCAGTAATCAGTGCAGCGCATCGAAGCAGACTCAGCAAACCTGTGAGTTCACTAATAGGGAGTGGTCTGTCTTTATTAAACCAATATAGACTGAGATGGGTGCCTAAGAAAACACACACAGTCATTCATTCTTTAAACTGATATATAGAGCCAAAAGTTCCTGAAAGGTCCTTTCCTGCTGTTATTCAGCAATCCACTGAGAATGCAACACTCTGCAGGATTCTTTTTAGTTCAACTATTGAAGAAAATTAAAACCTTGTGCCTGAGAACTAAATGGGAATGTGTCTCTTTTCTCGCAGACTGTGAGTGCAACGGCCACTCCAATCGCTGCAGCTACATCGACTACCTGAACATTGTCACATGCGTCAGCTGCAAGCACAACACCAGAGGCCAGAACTGCCAACACTGCAGACTGGGATACTTCCGCAACGCCTCTGCCGAACTGGATGATGAGAACGTCTGCATTGGTCAGTCTTTTGGGAGACAACAAGAGTGCACCAAGGAGGATGGCGTGTGTGTGTGCGTTTGTCTGCGTAGAGGCAGGATGTATGAGTTGTGTGTGCGCTTGGCAGAGAAGCAGACAACAAGATGCAGTACTTGTTTTTTTTTTAAATCAAGGCAACTCCTCATGGGTTGTTTTTAAGTGGAAAAATACTAGATCAAGCAAAAATCGTTGGTGAAATCTTAATGAACAGACATTCTGAAATGATATTTTTATAATTAATGGGAGTGTAATGATGAGATTTTATTAATGTGTTAACATTAGTTCAAATATCAGGCAGACAGCCAGATGAATGAAGAATGATCATACATTGACAACAGTTTTTAAAGTAAGCTTCGCAGACACCAGGCAGTCAGATATGTGTCAGTGTGTTGGGGACGAGCTGAATCTAGGGTTAGATGCTTCTCCTATAATAGTCATTCTTGTACAATAAGAACAGTTATTAAAATCTAGTACATATAAAAGGCCTTGCATGCCTTGAAGGAATGCATATTGCCCTCTGCCTTTCACAGAGTTTTAGACTTAGATCATCTTATGTTTAACATGAACTTAAATAAAGGCTGAAACAAGTTTTTCTAGTTTCATTTCTACTTGTTTTAGATTTCTTCGCTTTCATTCTGATCCTAAGCAGTTGTAACAATGTGTCCAGGTGAGAATTCTTCATTGTCTGAAGATAAAAAAATTTGTTTTGAGGCTTTTGCTCCAACACCTTGAAGCTACATGGACTACAATATGAATTAAATAAGCGCAGCACTGTTTACTGCTGCGAACACCCTTAGGCACCCTTAAAGCTGAAAGTCAGCACATGCATGATATCCACTTCACTGAAGTAAAGAAGCAGAACAATGAAAGACAAAACCGGTGTGTAATTTTCAGCCATACGAGCAGATAGCTCTGGTTATACATTCATGCACCGTGACTGTTTATTTGCTTTCACAGATTATTTTAAGTACATGTCTTAACGAGAGGTCATTCTGTGTGCATAGCTGGTAAAATGTGAAGCTGATTTGGATCCATCTGTATGTGAACTGCAGGAGGTTGGAGGGTAAACTCACCGCGGCCAGGGCACATGGGGCCGGGCTTCAGAGTCAGCACAAATAAGACCCTATTAGCTCATCTGCCAGCACATCAGCACACCGAGTGCAGCAAAAGAAATCATTTTAGACAAGCTTTTCTCAAGTTTGAAACACATTTTATCCAGCTCAACATTCTCAGCGTGTAAGCTTTTAGACTAAAATCATCTTATGTTGAGAAATGAGAGAGTTGTAGCCATTTTGGTCAAACTTTCATATTGCCATTATGTGCTTGCACTATCTTGCATGATCTGTTAGTCTCTTTGATATTTTGCTTACAGACAGACACACAAACACACAGATGCACAGACAATTACACAGTGTTTCCACAGAAGTGTTTTTGAATTTTGAATTTTACAACAATTTAAGCACTTTAACTTTTACATTACTACAAATTTAGCTTGAGCATATACCGAAATTCTCACCACTCGTAAAATATAGATGAATTGTGTGTGTCTCTGAAATTCTATCAGGTTTAGGTGGGTTTTTTTTTTTTCATTTTGTTGAACATCTTTGATCCAGGATTTCAACATGCTGCTAAATTATTCAGCACAACATAAAGACCTGAGCGTCTCCTTCGTTTTTTTTTTTCCAAACACACCCCAACCATCTTTCAACTTGCCTTTGAATTTAAGGTATCACGTAATGAAAAGAGCTCACACTTCTGTGCAGCTGAATCTGTTCCATCAACATCTGAGATACGTGGTAGCTTCTGACATAAAAGGACATCTGTCATTTTCTTCCTTCAGTCTTAGAAGAGAAGAAAGTCGGAGCGTTTTTTTTTTTTTTTTTTTTTAAGGCTTTAAGATGCTGTTGACAAGAAACCTGTGCCAGAAATTTCTCTAAAAGACTGTTAGTTTAACCTAAAGTAGATCTTAAGACAGTTTGTGTTGTGCTGCACAAATTGAGGAGGAAAAACAGGGTCTTAAAATACAAGATGAAATTTAATTACGAGTTTCAGTCGCAAAAGTTTTACAAATATTCCATTAAGTACTGCAAAGAAAGCTTTTGCGTCAAAGATTTTGCACAAGGTGACAGAAAGGAGGCAAAACACTGATATGCTGTAATTAATAACGCCTGCTGCTGAAAGGCAAAAGGTGAGCAATAATGTTCTTGCCTGAGTCTCTGTTCGTGTATTTCACAAAAATATTTCACCAACTACTGGACTGATTTTAATTAAATTTTTAAGGAAGTAATCATTAGCTGTAGATCTACAACTGATTCAAGGTTCACAGGTTCAAGATGGCTGCTACAGTCAAGTGACCTTAGAAAGCACAAAAATTACTTTAACCCGGTCAGTTTTAAGAATATTGAGCCAAAATTTGGTGTGGCTGTAGCTGAGAGTTATTCACACTGCGTGAGATCACACATAACAATATTTCAAAGGTTTGACCATTTCTCAACATAAGATGATCTTAGTTTAAATTTCTGGCATGAGAGATTTTGAGTAACATCTGGGTTATATGCATTCCTTCAATCAGAAAATGTTTAAAAATATATTCATGCAAAGAGAATTGAAGAAAGACCATGACCCCAGTTGTCACACTCAGTTTTTAGCAACTGCAGTCATACAAAGAGCTCATTTAAAACTGTGTTTTGCATGTATTAGTCAACAAGAAACATTTTTCAGTTTGCATAAATGTGTAATTCTACCAAAAAAGACAAGTAGTGTTCCAACTCTAGTGTTAAACATGTCTAATTCAGGTAGAGATCATATTTGTGCACAATTTAAGTTCTTTCTAAACAAACAGAGTCATTATCTCCTGACTAATATCACTGAGGAGATGTTAAAGAACTCAGGGAAGAAGAGACGGGAAGCTTCACACAGTAGAGAATTACACCATTTCTACTTTATAAAGCGCTTCACACATTATTCAGACTTGATTTTTCTATAGCACATGTCAAACTGGAGGCCTGTGGGCCAGATGCATACCTTGTTACAGCTTCTTCCAGGCTGCATGAAAATGTTTTCATTGTATTCAAACTGGCCCATCCTTCTTCTCATTTGGCTTAAAAACCTAGCGTAATTTGTACAGATCTCTCATGGCAATTATAATCGTCTTGGAAGTCATGAAGATTAGGTTTGATTTTTTCAGTAATCTTTGATTTTGATGTAATAAGAACAACAACAAACATACATTTGGGACTGATCAAACTCTTTATGATGAACTTCCAGACTAGAAAAAAATGTCACTTCATATTACAGCCTGGTCCCCCTCGGTACCAGTACAGGGTAATATGTCACTTTACAACACAGCTCGGACCACGTAGGTACCAGGTATGTTCCAGGTACGTACCCAGTAAGTACCAAGTATGGAACAGTACTCAGTATGTACTTACCAGTACCTGGTTCGTATTGTACCTGGTTAGTTCCAGCTATGATTTGGGCTCTGTTATGTATTAATATCATTTGTACTAAATTTCTTAATTCAATAAATATTGATCAAAAATTGACCCTCGGCTAAGACCAAGTTTTATATTTAGTTTGACGCATCTGATCTGTAGGAAGCAGAGCATTGCATTTCAAAAATGACAAAAAAAAAAAACATGAATCTATTACCCCATTAATTGTCAGTATTTATATTTGACTTAACACAAGTCCATGCCAAATCCTACCTCAATTTGATTTTTTTTTTTAAGTTTCTGTTTATCTTTGTTTTTCTCTTCCTCCGTTCTCCTCCTTTAGAGTGCAACTGCAACCAGTTGGGTTCTGTTCACGACCGGTGTAACAACACGGGCTTCTGCCAGTGCAAAGACGGAGCCATGGGGGCCAAATGTGACGACTGCCTGCCAGGATTCTACTGGAAACAAGGCTGTTACCGTGAGTACGAGCAGACCGATTTTCACGGGGGGCAAAAGGAATGTTCCAGCCTTTCCCGGACCTTTTCAAGTGTGCAGCCCACTTAACTTGTGCCGCTCCTAATGTTTTCTTTACTCACAGGGGAATAGATCATGTAGCTCATTAGAAGCATCAGCTGCTCCTTAAATTGATGACCCTGTCACACCTTAACCCCATTACAGAGAATCGCTTTCCTCCGCCATCTACCATCCAGTCAGGTGCCTCAGACTGAAGTAGACCCTCCGTTACACTTTCTCATGCATAAACTAAAGACCAGACGTGGATACAGTTTCACTTAAGATTCATTAATAATAACTGGGGACACTGTAATTAATATTAGCACCGTTTGTTTTAGGTTAGACATCAAACTCCAATGCAACGGAGCCAATTGTCTCTGGTGTAACAAGAAAAATAATTATTAGAACATGGATTTATTTCTTGTCGCACTTTTAGGTCAGGTATTTTTAAAAGTGCTTCTGTGTTGTTAGTCATGCAGCTTTTAGCATTTTAATGACGCTACTTGTTCCTCCAATCATTACTTAACAAATATCACACGTGCAAGATTTTTTTTTTTTTTTTGCTGGGTTTGGCAAAACATTTTTGGCTTGACCCTGGGAAAGTGCATGCTTAAAACAAAACAAAACAAAACAAAACAGAACAAAAATGACTGCAAATACAAACAGAAAAGGCAGGTGTTACTTGTTCTCGTCCCCAAGGGAAAAAAACAGTAGAATTTATCTTGCCTGTTTTCTTTCCCCCTCTTTGTTCGTACTGCCCTGAATTCCTCTATTCCGGCTGCATCTCCACTTCCTCTCTTTTCAAACACTGCCCCTTCCTTGTCTTTCTCTTTGACAAACATCTTTCCTGGATCTTTTTGAATTTTTTACTCCCCCACTATCCTCTCGCCACCTGTCATTTTGTCACATTGCTGCACGCTCCTGATTTCAAACTTCCTCGCACTTGCTCAATTACCTCTACAAATGTATTTACCTTTAATGTAATGTCATGAAGACTGATCAAAATTAAATCAAAGAGTAATAAACAAAAGCTGCATAAATTTGTTGTCATATCAGTGATTAGTGTATCCTTAAGGTAAAATTTTGTAAGCAAAATTTGTTAACAGCTGCCAGCTACCACGTGCATTTGTTTACCTATGAAAACAAGCAGGGCGCTCCACCACCCCGCTTGATTACTAATATTTATTCTTGACAGTTGTCCTACTCAATCTTTCTCTTTTCTTTTGGATTCAGTAGCAGATTCAGTCCTGTATTTCCACCTAAATGTCTTCTCCAAGATTCTACATTAGTTCAATTTTGCCATATTAGTTTGCTTACACAGACTTTGGCCAGACTAATGTAGGTCAATCACATGACTCAAGATTCCGTGTGGTTTTCGACTAATTTAGCCAAGATCTTTGTTTACATTGAGTGTGTACCTGCATTTCTGAATTTCATACCAATATATCTGAAAAAACTACTGCATTGAACTCCTTTAAACTGCACCATAGTTTAGGATATAGATGTAGTTTGCAATTAGCACATTCAATCAGCTCTTCCTTCCCCTTTGTCTCCTCTCACAGCTAACGTTTGCGATGAGGAGATGCTCCTGTGTCAGAACGGAGGGACGTGCTACCTGAACCAGAAGTGCATCTGCCCTCCTGAGTTTAAAGGAGTGCTGTGCCAACACTCGCGCTGCGAGGCGGGGAAGGACTGCAACAGCGCCTCCTCTCCGCTCCTCTCCATGGCCACTCTGCTGCTCTGCACTCTGCTAACCTACACGCTGGCCACGTTAACACACCACTGAGCTGCGAGAAAGCCCTGCTCAGACCGAGGAGTGTGTGTGTGTGTATATGTGGGACAAGATGGGGAAGACTAGTCAAGTTATGGACCCCATACCAAAAAAAAGGCACAGAATGGCACTCAATTAAGCACACAATCTCACTGAACACTACCTAAGCCCTTGCAAACACACATACACACACACACCTCACAAGACTGTTACGACACCGAGTGTGAGCTCAGGTGTGAGAACAGAGAGACACCTCAGAGACAAAAGATGCAGTTAAAGGGGAAGAAAATCCTACCAACCACTGTTCCCTTTACTCTTCAGCTGGAGCAATGTGCATCAAACCAAAAAGCATAAAAAGAACACTTAAATCACCACTGTTTCATTTCAAAGGGAATGGCTGTTGTAACCACGAGGACCTTTTTTTTCTTCTTCATGGTTGAGTTAAAGATCTCTCCTCTGTTAGACTGACAGCTAACATGTGTGTGTGTGTGTGTGTGCGTGAGTGCGAGTGTGTGGTCCGACTCTGTGAGGGCGAGACGTGTCGGCTTGACGGACGGGTCAAATGGAGCTCGTTTAATTCTGCTGCCGCGGCCTACATAGTATAATAACCAGGTTTCATTTGTGAGACTTGATTTCACATTTATTCTATTTCTGCTGCATTTTATTTTTTTGAAATTAATATATCTTCAGTCATTTTATCTAAACGTGCCCACTAGTAGTCGCTGAGATTATACATATTATATAATATCCAGGGGGTTATGAATTATATGGAAAAAATTAATAAATAGTCACTGTTATGGTTGTTATAGGAATGAGTGATTGTTGCCATACTTAACGAGATTTAATCTTCACACAATTATTCAGGAAGCAGAGTTTAACAGGTTTCAGCCAATCAGAGGTCTAAAGAAGAGAGCAAAGATGTGAATCACGTATCAATACTATGTGACATTATTTGAATATTTTTTGTAGAAATTATTTTTGTTTGAAGTTACAATAAATTATAAAAAAATTATGAAATGACATTTACAACTATTTCAAATGCGCATTTTATTACACTGATTGTAAAGCTTACAGTAAATATGACTGTTATTTGCCTTCTTGGTTTGTTTTTGTTATTCACTCACATCCTGTTTAATCCTGTTTGTTTCAAAAGTTAGAAAGGAAATAAGTTTGGACTAAAGAAAGATGCTTTAACTCATTCATGTGATTGTCACTTTGTACGAAGCGCTGCTCATTTTTTTACAAACAGATTATTTTATTTTAAATCCAGCAGTCACCATGCTGATGAGAAAATGAATTATTTCAGTTTCACAAAAGAGGGGAAAGAGCCTTTATGTCTGGAGATGAAGAACAAAAAAATTGGGCACATTAAAGCATTTTCCACAATTTGAACAACAAAAAAGTCTTGAGATAAGAGACGCTAAGACTAGTCATGCAAAGCTGTCTCAGACGTGTGTAAAAATGCTCTTTAAGATTTTTTTTTTTCAAAGCTACATAATTTAACAGAATCAGGTTGTTGTTTTTTTTCGTCTTCTCTGCTGAGTCAGCTGGAGTACACAGAGAATAAAAAGACAAATGCTGCATTAAATCAGGATACAGAGAACATTGAAGATAAAAGCTGGACTAAAACTGAAAGGAATGAAATTACTGTCCTGTTTCTGAGCTGATGGTAGCTGCATTACCAATTCTGTGTGAAGAACTGAATCTGGGAAGGAACAGCTTACCAAGGTGGAACACTGAGAAACCACTTACATCCACAATTTGTTGTGCTTCAAAGAGCAGGTAACACTTAAAGCCTCAAGAACGACTGAGACCCTTCACAAATATAAAACCTTATGAGCAAGGAGGACATTTGTATCAGATACTTAAAATACAGTTGAAATAAAGAACATGGCCCAAAGGCAAAAATCCATCAGGTCTAAATTCACAGACAGATAGCACATCTTATGCAGAAGCTACTTGGGATTTTACGCAACATTTGCAAAAGAAAATGTGCGCCTCAAACTGCACTGCTTAAATTAGTTTCATGGATACATTTAGAGAAAAGTACTTCACATCCAGAGGGAAACAAACAGAACCAAAAGTAATTATTTTAAAGGATAATTATTGTTCTTTTTGTTTCAACACAGCTTCCCCTGTCTGTAGACGCTGAGGACGAGAGGAGGGCGGACTTTTCCTGTGGGTAAAGAGTTCACAACCTTGTGGTCCAGAAAAGAAACCAAGAATCTGTTTTTTTTTTAACGTAGACCATTAACTTGAGAAGATGCAGTAATGGTCTTTAGAGCAATTTTAAGAACTCCTTCTGTACTTCATTCATTAAGATTCTTATGCCTGCTGTGTTTGTGACAGATGGTAATATTTACAGTGTAGAGCAGAAAGCTTGTGTAATGAATTAGGTCCATGAGAGATCAAGCATTCAAGTACAAAAGAAAATTCTGTTTAAAGAATGAATTTTAATTTACCCAGAAGTTCAAAATATGACAAAATTCTAAAATAATTCATTCCTAGGCCAACTAAATAAAGCTCAAATGTAAAAAAAAGAAATAGCTAAATGACCCCACCAAAGAACAAACAACATAACAGTGACACATAACAATAAATTATACAGCAAGTAGTCTTAACCAAATCACACAAATTGGTAATAGTGATGACTAAGGATAAAATAAACTAACAAAACCTAAAATCCCCAGAGCTGATAAGCCCTTAGTAGGGCCCTTTGACGGCAGAAAATCTAAGCCTTAAAAAAATCAGTGGAAACTCTTAACCAGTCACAATGCTTATCAGAAACATTTATCACTCTGATTCTGCCTTTATCAGAGCTGGAGAGCGGAATGAGTGGAACAGGCAGTTTGACCTGGCATCAAAACGTGATCAAATACGTATTCTAGTAAAGACACGTCACAAAGTCCTATTTTTGTCATTACAATGAGTTGCCTTTGAGATTTAACAGCCTTCAACCTTTGGTCTTGTCTTTTGCTTCACCAGGAAGTAGCCAGCACCACACCATGATAGCCCAAGAAGAAAAACATCATCAGCGTTCCAGAAATGCATCTTAAAGCCAAACAATGTTACAGTGTGTGCTCCATAATAGCATTGTAAGATTGAAAAATTAAATTAGCAAAATAAATTACCAAATTAACATTAAATTTTAATGGTTGACTGGAAGTTAGATTTAATTGTGAGGGCTAATGAGGTGGGAGTGTGATGAAACGGAGTGCGGTGTCGCCAACACAGAATAAAATCTAAAAAAAAACAAGTATTGTTCCTCATTTTTCATTAAGAAACTATTCAGGTCTGCTAATGATCTGTGCTTATAGCAAGAAAGACATTTTTTAAAACAAAAAAAAGCTACAAATTATATGTTGTAATACAAAACCAACTGCACAGGACAATCTCTGATCCACTGAAGGGTTTCGAGTGTACCATAATCTACACTGACACTCAGTAAATAAGACATCCTGCAGGAACTCATTATTAATTAGAATTTTAGGAACACTGTTTAAGTTTGGAAGTAAGTCTGTGTTTGAGGCAAACTTCAGAACAGCCTAATCATTATAATTTATTACAGTAGTTGATGAATATTCAAACCTAAAATCCGAAGGGCTTCCCCTCGGAGTATCTGAACACTTGGTTTATCATAAAAATAATTCCATGTTTGAGCTTCATCCATCTTTATAAAGAGCAAATGGGTGACCAAATAAATATAAATATTATCAGACTCAAGTTTATTTACATAACGCATTGAGGAATGGGACACAAAACTCATCTCTTATTGGTTACAGTAGACCATGTATCAACAGGTGCTGATGTTGAAGTCCGTGTAGGGATATGAGTGAACAGCAACTCGGGTTTATCTTTGTCTCCTTGCAGGTGCCTGAATGTGACTCAAAGTTTGGGGAGATAATGTCTCTATTTGTCCATGTCATCTCTGTGCTGTTTTCCCAGCTGTGCCCTAGCCTCCTGTTTGGATTATTTGTGGATTTCACATGGGTCCACAAGACCTCTACATCTGATTGCCCTAAAATTGTCCCCTTTTTTTCTCTCTTTGTTTTCAAGATGCGCACACCTTCCTCATATTGCACCCAGGGGCCTCTGTCAGTCATGGTTTGTGCAGCTTACCATCGCCGTACATGACCTGATTTCTCTTCTAGGGGTGTGCGAGCGTCTCTGAGCTTTTACTGGAGCTAGTCTCATGTTTCATCATATTTTGTAGAAAAAAAAAAACATAGAGGTACAGCGAACCTTTGCCAGACATAAACCCGCTGGGGAAACAAAACAGACAGTGAGCCTCATGTTTTTTTTAGGGATGGTAGCGTGTATTCGATGTGTTCCACATGTAAAGTCCTGTTCTGTCTGAATACATACATCTCCTCACATCAATTATTACAACCTTGTCGGTGTCAAAAAATCATATCCGACATTAATCATGGGTAGGTCATAACCATCGACCATGTAAGAGAAATATATATATCTTACAGGAACCCAGAAGTTGAAGCCAGAACGGAACCACAATCTGGTCCTAGTACAAGTTTTAAGCCCCGCCCTCTTTGTGTAAACAAACTAGACATTGCCCTTGGTAAAAATTTTAAAAAATACACCACATTTTATTTGTGTTGACACTTGTTGATTTACTTCATCCTTACCTTGCTGCTGTATGTAATATTATTTTTTTATAATACGTTTAAGCTGTAATTAGTTCTTTCATGCTCAAAGGAAAGGTCATGTATACCATCATTTTTGGGGAGGAGTAGGCTTATAGACTTACTTATATATAAAAAAAAAATTCCCTTCTCTCCCTCCGCGGGTGGTCTTTGTTTCATCCTCTGAGCTCGGGTCCTCTACCAGAGGCCTGGGAGCTTGAGGGTTCTGCGCAGTATCTTGGCTGTGCCTAGAACTGCACATTTCTGGACTGAGATGTCTGATGTTGTTCCTGGGATCTGTTGTAGC
>NC_051443.1:11788269-11840770 GCF_001649575.2 Kryptolebias marmoratus | reverse complement strand
CCTACACCTTGGGTCTTGTCTGGTGTGGTAGATCTGAGCCTCTATTGCTCTGGTGTTTAGGGCCTGTTCCAGGGCGGCCAGGATGAGTGCCTCTGTGCTGTCCTTGAGTCCAGCTTTTTCCAGCCATTGGTAGGATTTCCCGATATCAGCCACTTCAGTTATTTGTCGGTGGTACATCCCATGTACCCATGTCCTGTGTGTGCAGGTAATGTGTGATGTCTTCAGTACATGCTACAACTTCAAACAATAAGTTCACACATAAAACATATTAGAATGTCTGTATCAAAGTTAGCTTTCTGTTATTCCTGTCAAGATCCTTTTAGAGCTGCACTTCATGTGTGCGCTTTTTTTTGTTTCTTTATACTCCCATTTCACTTTTGCATATTTGCCTTGCATTTCTATGGCATATTGAGACATATAGGAAAACATATCCAAACATCACCTCTTTACATATCTGACATACATTTCTTACATACATATCTTCCATGTATCACATCATGCATACATGGCCACAGATTTATTGTTCATGTCAAAAATGTCTGTAAGGTTTCAAGGTTTGTAAACGTAGTAAGTCATACACTGCATTTCTCATCTATGCCATAATATCAAAAGCTATGTAGCACTGACCCCACAGTAACATTACACGGTCTCATGCTACACTATCTAAACACTCTGTCTGCTCTGCGGCGATATTATGGTGTACTTATGGTGCCTTTATGTGTAACAGGTGTTGCCATTACTAGTTTGTCATATCTGTCTCATTAGAACTGTGTATCAGTGGTGTTCTTGGCACACATGCTGCATAAATACAAGGTTTGCAATGTCATGTGGTTGATGCTGTGTATGTACTGTATTATTAGTGTACAAAGAATATCCATTCATCTTCCGTCCCTGTTTGATTTTGTGCAGGGATGCAGGAAGCTGGCGCTTCTCTTCAGTGGTCACTGGTTAAGAGGCGAGGTACACCTTGGACAGGCTGTCCATCGTAGGGTCACACAGAGACAAACACTATTCATACGCACACACACCTTGGGGCAATTTAGAGTAACCAATTACCCTAAAAGGCATGTTTTTGGACTGCATTTTTATACGCAGGGAAATCCCTACTCAACAGAGCATAAAAACAGGAATATACCACCCTCTTCCACACCTCCACCTCATCCCTCCCAACCCCCGACTCCAAATCAGGTGGGCTGTTTCTAACATCAATTGGGCAACAATATTCTGCTAATTTTATTTGATTTTATTTCCATTTTCCTAATTCTTCACATTGCTTCACATTTCTGGTGGCCTTTTGGCCCACTGTGTGGCCAGCCCATCTGGCATTAACCAGAATTGCCAGATTGACAGCCCGAGGCTGATAGCAGAGTCTGTGAACTTGTGAAAATCACTGCATAAAACTGCATGAATATACATAAGAAATGTACCAATCTCCACAGCACCACCTATGTGGATGCAACAGTTGGTGATTAATGACATTAGCTGGCGTTTGCTGCACATACTTTATCATATTCCTATATTAGCCTGAAGCTGACACACAGAAGCCCTGCTTGACATGAGAAGAGAGAGCACATTTAAATACACAGAAATGGAGAAGAAGTTTTTATTAAATACTGAAAACTGCTAAAAAGGAAAAAAACAGCAGTCAATGAAAAATAGACCAAAGCACTACATATTGTTTTGGTTTTTTTATTTTGAACATCAATGACTATTCTAAACTCAGAATTTACAATCTGTACTCATTTTGGATCACATAGGTATAGCAAAATTGGTTCAAAATAGAAGTTACTTTCTGACCCAGAATAATGCACTTTAATGTCAGCCTTCTTGATTTCTTAGCTAGAACAGCTAATAATTTTTAGCTTGCAGCCAAAATTGAGGAACATGCTGCGTAGAGCCATCCTGAGAAAACAGCAGCAATGTTGGTTAAGAAGTATTGTAATTTGGATTTTAATAATAAAGCAATGAACAAAAGTAAGGTCCTACTGACTTATTAGGCGGGTGTCTTTCTTTGCGTTTATATTTTATCAGGATCTGAAATCATTGACTAGACACACAGTTGCACATAAGACAGCGAGATTTAAACCCAGAAATGTGGCTCATTTTCTATTTCAGGCAATAAATTATTAAACTTGAAGGACACTGGCTTTCTACCACCCAGTCACTCTGTAGCTGGAGCGCTCTCCCCTAGAGTACACACAGAAATTTACACTCAGGTATAAGGCATCAGTTTTAATGGTAAAGGCATGGGCCGTGAATTTTTATAAATAAGATATAGTTCATTTTAAAGCCAGAAGAAAAGGCAGACATTTTACCTACAGGTCCTCACAAAGATTACTTAAATGTGCAACATTTCAAGCTTGCAGTGATAAAATTTTGCGTTAAATATTTGCTCACTTTAGTGCTGCAGACTTGCCACTTGGAGCACTGGGAAGATTTTCACATCCAACGAGGCATGTGGCACATATGATGGCATGTGGTCGAACTAGGATCAGAGTCAGACAGTGTCAGAACAATATTATGCGTTGCAAAGTTTCTTTTAAAAGTCTATCCTCCCTTCTCTCTGTCCATTAGCCTTCATAATTCTGTGGCAAGAGGTGCTTCAGAGAGCCGTGGTTTTGGTGGGTGAGAAATGATCCACCCTCTTCTCTTTTCATGAACCCCACAGCAAAAGGCACAGCACCCTCTTTACCTGCCAAGGAAAAGTGTCAAATAAGTGTCAATTGCATGTGTATAAGTCAAACAAGCTGATTTTAGACAGAAAGAAATTTCAAAAACACTTAAAAAACACTTACATCACTTTGTAGGATGACAACATTCACAGCAAAAACCTCAGTTCTTTTTGAAAAACTGAAAACCAGTGCATGGTCTGTCAAAACCTGCTGCAGATGTATGGTAGATTGGTGGTCAGCGCCGCCGTCTCATAATCCTGAGGCCGCAGGTTTGAGCCCAGGTTGAGTGGAGAAGGGCATCCAGCGTAATAGTTGCCAAATCTTCCGTGCGACGTTCGCTCGCTGTGGTGACCCCTTGCAGGAAGGAGCAGCTGAAAGAAAAACAACAACAACTATGTCATCTCATAAAAAATATATACTGAGTAACACAGTGGCTGGCATCCAGAACAAATGCAACAATCTGGGGTTTTCATAATCATCTTTTAACAAGTATCTATAATTAAATACTTTATTTTAATTTTTTTCCTTAGTTAAATACTTAAAAGTTATTTGTACCTGACTTTTTACTGTGAGCTTCATTTAAAAGCTAAAGAACAGATTTGCTCCACAGCACTTTCACCATAAAATATTCACATTGTTCCACATTCTTGTTACATCTTGCTGAGCCATTCAAAGTGACAGCTTTATGTTTGCAAAGTTTCTAGGTTGTTTATTGAATAAACACGTAGAAAATGCTTACAATGGACCTTAGTTTGGCTGTCTTTCACAGCTTTTTTTTCCCCCCTTTGTTTTTCAGCGTCTAAAACACACACTTCTGAAGAACCTGCGTTGTCATATTTCAAACACGCTGGCATCTGCCTGAAAAATGGCTTCTGCTGTGCAGTATGTAACCCTCAAAATGCCCGTGCTGCAGGCAAGAAAATGAAATCTGTGACAATTCACGAGGGTGTCGGGTGCAGCGTTGCAGCGGCGATGTGATCAAAGGGGCTGAGGCGGCTGCCCCCTTTCTGATACTCCTGAACACGTACAACTGAGTGGGGCTGTGAAACTTGATTTCTGAGGAGATCATGAAAGCCACTTTACATAAAGTAGAAAAAATAATAAATAAAAAGATTTTTATGATTTTTTATGGGCTACACCAGCTTACTTAGTCAGATATTCTGCCATTTTCTTTAAAAACCACATGTTGTGCAGTTTTTGTGCCTCTGACAAGATCAACTTTTCCTTTCTTACTATGACTTTTACTTTTTCTGTTAGTATTTCAGTAGGATTGCGCAGTACACAAATAATGTCATAGCATCACTTTCTGCTGCACTGATTTGTTGGGACTGTGTGGAACAATCGTTTGATAAAATTTTACTTAAATAGGAAGTTTAACACAGAGATCAAAGCTAAAGATTAATGTATAAATGGAAATGCACATAAACTGGAGAGATTTTTGCTATTTAAATAAAGAGACATATATTCATATGTTAATTGAACTTTTAATTTTTGTTTTCCATTCTTTTTAAAACTTTCAATTTGAGTTTTTGAGTGAGGGCCAAAGCTATATATTCAGACTTTTTGGCCTTTTTATTATTTTTTTTATTTTATTTTAGACTTTAAAATCACTTTGAGGATCTCCTTACTAAAGCCAACATGTCCTTATTTGATGAGGCTGAGTAAGAGGACTTGGTGGAAGGTGAGTCCATCACCTGAGCAGAGGTAAGCTAAGTAAGGAAAACCAGGAGTGGATGAGATTCGCCTTGAGATGCTGAATGCTCTGGATGTTGAGTGGCTGATATGTTAGCCTTGTCTCTTCAGGGTCACATGGAGGTCAAGGACACCGCCTGTGGAGTGACAGACTGATGTGGTGGTTCCCGTTTTTAACAAGGGAGACCAAAGAGTGTGTTCCAGCTATCGAGGGATCACACTTCTCAGCCTCCCTGGGAAAGTTTACTCCATGGTGTTGGAAGGAAGGCTTCATCTGATTGTCTAACCTTGGATTAAGGAGGAGCAGGGTGGTTTTTATTCGGGTCAGGGAGCAGTGGACCAGATCTTCACCCTTATAGAGTTACTAAGAGGGTCATGGGTGTTTGATTGTCCAGCATACATGTGTTTTGTGGATCTGGTAGAAGGCTTATGGCCATGTTCCCTGAGACATTCTGGATGGGGGTAATGAGATTTTTTTTTTTACATATAAATGAGCACTGAGAGGATCTATACTTGTGTTGTATTTCCATCCATCTGTTATCTGCCACTTGTTTTGGAGTTGGGTCATGAGGGCAGCATTTTAAGCAGGGAGGCCCAGACATCTCATCCCTTATCGACCTCTTCTAGCTTTTCTGGGAGAATTCCAAGCCATTCCCAGCCCAGCAGAGAGACAGTCTCTCAAGTGTGTCCTGGGTCTTCCTGGGGTCTCTTCCCTCATGACCAGAACACCTCCATAGGGAGACATCTAGGGGGCATCCCTAACAGATGCAACCTCAACTGGCTCCTCTCGATATGGAGAAATACCCTATCTCTAAGGGAGAGCCTAGCTACCCTGCAGAGAAAGTTCATTTCAGCAACAATAATAAACTTTGTGTTGTAGCTATTGCTAGAAAGTGATAAAGTCAGTCGACTTCATTGCAGCTGAGCTACTCAACCAATAATTGTTCTTCAATGCTCCACTTGGCAAAAAGACACAAGAGTCATTTTGAAACATTCAAAAGTTTATTTATTTTTAAAGAATTGTTTGCACTTTTAAAAATGTACAGTGCATGTGAACCTTTTGCTAAACATACTAAAAGCAGGAATAGAAAAATCACCAAAACCCAAGATCTGAAGGCTGCACAGCTGGCTTGTTGTCAGTCCTACCAGATCAGCTGACAAGAGAGAGGAAGAGATATTCAGAACCTTTTGGGACTCATTGTTTTGTTCTCCGTTATTTTTAAATTACCATACATGTGGACTTCCCCATGTTTGACACTTTGGATTCATCAGTAAATAAAAGTTAAAAAAAAAAAGTGGATATCTAGTGAACAAACAGTGGAAAGGATCTCTACACTGTGAGAAATCCATGATGCCTTGCAGAAAAAGAAAATTAGGTCTGAATATTTTTGCATTCTTTCTAATACATCAGGTGTGATTTTTGGCATTGATGTGCCAAAACTACAGGTGTGAGGTGCCTCCATCTGCGGACTGGACAGGTTTATTTATAGGAAGACTTTTTTTTTTTCTTTTGTCGATAAAGGACACCAGAGATGTGACCATTATTCATCATGAACAGGCCACACACCTCCAGATGGCGTGTCTTGAAAACAATGTTTGACTTTAAAGTAGTACCTGTCACAAAGCAATCCGAAAGGGATTTAAAAAAATATGGCGAAGATGGATATTCGTTTTTAGAGAGCTTCCCAATACATAGGAAACTTATAAAAGTACAATATTTAAAAACTGTAGAAACATCTGACATATTTGTTTATTTATTTTACATATCACAAAGTCTCTCTGAGTTGCTTTGTTTTCTTGGCTGTCTTCAGAGGTGGATTTCCATCTCGTCTGGAGTCCCTGCTCGTGTCCTCTTCATGGATGGCGGAGCACTGTCAGCTTCTGTCATATGTCTAAACATTCACATGAAAGCTTCAGTTGTGTATTTACTGTTTACACATGCCACAACAGTTTTCTATTTGCCACTATGCAGGGTGAGCTTTGGTTTGTATCACCACAAGTACTACTTTTTATTCTGTCCGGGACATGAATATCTGAACTCATTTAATTTTTGGGTCAATGCTGATTCTGCATTTTTATTTTTCCATATGTTCTTTCTGCAATCTGCTGAACTACTTTGCATACTTTGTGCTATTTTAGCCATTCATGTGTGAGAATGTTCAGCTCATTCAGGAGATGGATGTTGTGATTTTTGGGTTTTCTAACTATTATATTTTTTAAATGTTTAACTTTGTTTACAAATATTTTTACCATAGAACTAGAAGCACACTGAAATCTCTTCAATACCTTCAAAAACATTTACTTTGAATGCTCGCACACTGTCAGGATTTGGGTTTTGTTTGGGTTGTTCTTTGAGTTTTCTTTGGGTTTATTGTTTCTTTTATTTTGTTATTTAGTTGCCTTTTTGCCTCCACCTGCTTGTAATTGTAATCACTCACCTGTGCCCACTTCCCCTAATTACCCTCTGCTTTTAAAACCTGGTCATTTCCTTCATGTACTCGCTGGACCATTGTTGTGTTTTTTTTGCCGTCTTGTTTTCTCCTCATAGTTTATCTCTGGTTTAGTTTTAGTTTATGTTTTGTAGTTAGTTTCGTTTCGCTGCCTCGTCCACTTTTTGTTTTTGTTTCTTTTTATATTAAATAAATTATTGTATTCCTGAAGCTAGAAAGAGTCTGCGCATTGGGTTTGCTGCATTCTCCACCCAACCCAACACACACTTCTTTGTCTTCTTTTGCTGTTTTGAGTTTTTAGCTACCATTCTGCTGATTTTAGCCTTTAGCTAGTTTTATTCTTTTTATCTTTAGGTTAGCCTTTTGTTACTTTTAGCTAGATTTTTACTACTTTTGTCCAGCTTTATGCTACTTTTAGGTAGAATTTTGCTATGTCTGGATTTTAGCTAACATTTTGCTTCCTTCCTTTAGTGTTTTGCTCCATTTAGCTTTTAGCTAGTGTTCTGCTTCTTTTAGCTTTAACAACTCAGTTTCAGCTTCTTCAGCCAAGTCCTTCAGCTCTCAGCGTTCACTCTGCAATTCCACAGAAAACTGTTAATAATGAATCCCAAAACAATTTTACCACAGAGCATTTCAGACTGCAGCTGCCAGCCTTATTTTGGGCTAAAATAAGAGATGCAGTTTGTCATTGTGGATGTTGTCTGTCCTCAGAGGACTATGAACGGTTGGCGTTAGATTATAGCTGAGACGTGGCCTGGGGTCTGAATTAAATGCTAAAAATACACACATACACACATTTTTTCTTGACCTTCTTTTAAAACATGATGAGGTTAAAAAATGTGGGAAGAGAAATACAAGAAAAGAGAATAAAGCTGAAACAAGTTAATAAATTCAGCATGGACTACCATGACTCCTCTAAATAGTTGGTGAACAGTCGAAACCATTGTTGTGGAATGCACTGAAAGTTACAGGAAAGCAAATATTAGAAACCTAATAAATTAGATTTTCTTGGGCAAATTATTTTCACCGACATTTTCATTTGGCTTCTTGGAGCCCATGTCACCATGATACCTTGCAAACATTCGAAGTGATGTTGCCCCAGGACTGTCAGGACGAGAAATGGCGTGGGCCTCAAGATTTCTGATTGATTCAAGAACTCTTGTTGATAAAGAGCTAAGAGATCTTTAAGAGCCCTGCTATAAGCCTCGTTTCGATGTAATGTGTTGCTTTAATGAGATCTGCCAAAAGCACTTTATCGCAAAAAAAAGAGAAATAGAATCAATAAAGTCAATTTGGAAAGAGTGAGGAAGTGAGCACGCTCGGTGTGTCCTAGCAGACCCAGGAACAGGGACTCTATTAAAAAAGTAAAACAGGAGAGGGAAAATGCTGCATCTGTTGCTGTCAGTTGTGCCTTATGCTGTTATTCCATTAAAATATTATATTTCAACCATATTAATCCAGTTTGCACCAGAAGTCATAGAGCTAGGTGCTACTGTTGCCACTTTAAACAACCACAGGATTCTGTTTTAATAAGTTGTTTTTCTTTTTTTTATAGCCAGCAATATTCTACCAGAACCTCATCTGCACTAGTTTGATTGTTTTTTTTTTTCTAAAAGAATTTTTTTTTGTTGTTGTTGTTGTTTTTAATTTATTTGTTTGGTTGCTCTTTTTTTATTTTCAAATCTCCGTTCAAATGGTTCTAACAAAAATGCTGAAATACCCATGCTGCACCACAATCTAAAAGTATGGAGAAAGAAAATTCTCAGCTTGAGTAAAGATTTTCCCAAAACAAATGGACCTTGTTTTCTTTGTTCTTTGATACCGTTTGCAATCTCCTTCTCTCCTCTCGGTTATTAACTCTTTCAGCACACGATCAAAGTTTAATCACAAAAGGTTCAGAACAAAGTGAAACAAACATAGGCAAAAGAATGTCTACACAAAACATGCGAAAAACAGGCTGCTACATCATAATTTCTCAAAAGCTCGGTATCTCAAGTCCACACGGACCCATAAAAAGTTATTTTTTTTTATCTTTACTTTGCAATGCATTTTTAAAAGTCTGTTTTTTTTTCCTAAAATAATCTGTTTGCACAAAGACGAGAGGTGCAAACGCAGGAAAAAAAAAAACTCAACTTAAAAAAGAATATGTGAAGTATTATAAATGGGGCCTATGTTTCTTCAAACTGGGCTCATTTAAAGAGCTATCTACAACAGGTAAGATATTAACTAGATCTCTTTGATTGGGACTATTTACAATGCATTCTTGGAGTTCGATTCTTTGAACTACTTCTTCTGCATTTGTTCTGACACTTTACAGATGGAGTTTAGTGCTGTTATAATACCTTTTAAAATGCTGGAACCTCTCACCAACAACTCATCCATTCAGCAGGTTTGCCAGCTACTCAAAGAGCTTATCAGTGATATCCGGCGAGAACCCGATGAAAGCGTTTGGTCGGTGTGTATAAAGCGGAAGCAGAGGATAACAGTGTTTCTTCTGTAGCATGCGTGTCCTGCCAGCAGGCAGCTCCTGGGTCACCTAAGTGTACCATCTGTGACCAGATCTGCCGTGCTATCATACCTTGTACCGCTGCCACTGATGATGGGGATGTGTTAGAGCGTATGACTTATGCTTTGGCTGCCAGAACGCAGCAGTTCTGAGAGCCAACGGGAAGTAGCGTCATTTGTTTTTCTGTCTTTAGTGTGTTAAAAGAAGAAACAAGAAAGAATGAGAGACAGCTAAACTAACAGTTCATGTTTGCCACCAGCTTTAGAGCATTTTTATTTCATGGCAGGATCATTTGCAGACAGCTCTCCTCCGGCTTCACTTCATAAACATGCATTCATTTTTCAGCATTAGTAACTGCACAGCTCAGCATGTGTACTGCCACGCGGGGGATCGCGCCAAGTCTTCTGCATCCTGGCCCACTCTGACAAAATAAAGCAACTAAATACATTTTTAAAAAACAATATGACACCTTTAAAGTTGCAGCTACACATAAAGCTGGCAAAAGTGCAACTGCGTCCTTCCTATCTTGATGTGTAAAAAATAAAGTTGCAGTTTTGCAATGAGCCATTATTAAGAACACCACAATTGAGGAAAAGTGAACTTGTCAGTAAAAATGTAGCAGTAATTAAAGGCCTAGAATTCCTTGAATGAATGCCTATCGCCCGTCACCTTCTGCTGTCACCAATAATAAATTGTAACGGTTCTAATTTGGTGACAGGAAAAAAAAGAAAAATCTGCAGGAATGAAAGTGTGATATTTCTGCTCCAGCTCTTTTTTGCTGTTTTTACTTTTTGGAATGATTAACTCGGGCTCCCTTTGGGCTGAACTGTAGCAGAGAGGTATTTTTCCAATTACTTTGCAACAGAGTGGACAATCCTTTTTGTATTTTTTTGAGATAATTGAAACAATTTTTCAGATTAACCTCATGAGCTTTCTGCATTGGTCTAAACTTCAAAGCCTACTAAATCCATAAATGTGTTGAAATAACAGAAAATCTGATTAATAAAGCAAAAATTATGCAGATTCCTGCAGTTGCTATCTATAATTTGTGTTATTGTTGTCTTGATGGTGACAAAATACATGAAGTAAACATGCTGTGAGGGTTCAGATTTTGATTTTTGAGTCAGAAAATATTAAAAAGGGGCAGTGTTTGATGTGGGCAAATATTCATGTTCCTGTCAGAAAACTCAAGAAATCAGAAAAGCATGTGGATTAAGCTCCCTGCTGCTCCCAGATGGATTACGTTTGTCCATCGCTGCACACTTTGCAACATGTTCCATCAGCTAAACTCAAAACATGACAAAGAGCTCCTAGGGAATAATGGACTGTTTAACTCAGTACTGCATTCAGTTCAATAAAAAGGACCCAAAAAAGCGCTGCAAGTCATCCACAACACGGTGTTTCTGGATTATGTGTTACAAAAATCTTTCACTTTATTTTCTCAGCTGAAAAAAAAAACACCAGAAAAAGGGATTTTATGGGAGGCAGACAAGACTTTCCCAAAGCTGGACATCCTGGACACTGAGGTGAAGAAGATCCGAGGACCAGTCTAACTGAGCTACAGGATTCCTTGGCTGCAATAAGGGATTCTTTTTCTTTCTGGAAAGACTACAGTCAGTGCTGCGCTTCACAGATCTGGACTGTGTGGGAGAGTGGCCAGATGGCAGAAGACTGCAGCTTGCAGTTTGCAAAAAGGTACTGAATGAGTCTAAGTGCATGACACGAAAGACTTGGGATGGATCAAATGAATGCTAAGGACTTGTGAAATATAGGTATTTTTAGTGCATGTTTTTGGCATCGGCAGCATCACTTCTACAGTGAAGCATTGTCATTGAAGCATGTGTTTAGGCAGAGGTGACAGATTGATGTGCAATGACAAACCATGAATCAAGCCAAACTCTTGGCCAATTTGTTTCAAGCCTCTGCCTTTAAGTGTTCCTCATGAAATTCTGATACGCAACCCCAGTTCTAAAAAAATTGGGATGTGGTGTAAAATGTAAATGAAAACAGAAAGCAATGAATTGCAAATGCCAAAAAAACAAATTTTATTCACAATGGAACATAGTAAACATTTTAGAGGGGACCGTGTCCCATTCTTGTCTGATGTAGGATTCAAGCTGTGCAACAGCAGTCCTGGATCTTTTCCTTTTTGTTCTGGATGGGAGCATATGTTGTTCTAAAACATGTATAGACTTTTCTGCATTGATGGTTCCTTTGCATATGTGTAAGCGGGTCAATGCCATAGGCACTAATGCACCCCCATACCATCAGAGAGGCAGGTCTTTGAACTGTTCACTGATAACAGGCAGGATGGTTCCTCTCCTCTTAAGAATGGAAGACATGTATTTTGCGATTTCCAAGAAGAATATCAAATTTCTACTTGTCTGATCACAAAACAGTTTTCTATTTTCCATTGGCCCAGAGAAGTCAGCAGTGTTTCTGCATGATGTTCACATATGGCTTCTCCTTTGTATGATAGAGCTTTAAGCGGCATTTGTGGATGGCACGCTGAACTGTGTTTACAGACAGTGATTTGTGGAAGTGTTCCTGAGCCCATGCAGTGATGTCCAGAACAGAATCAGACCTATTTTTAATGTAATCTTGTCCTTTGAGCTCAGAGATTTCTCCAGATTCTTGAAACTTTTCAATGATAACATCAACTGTAGATGATGGGATATTCAAAGACCTTCCAATTTTATGATGAGGAACATTATTCTAAAATTCTTCCACTATTTTTAGACGTAGTTTTTTGCAGACTGGTGAACCTCTGCCCATCTTTACTTCTGAGAGATTTGACCTATCTAAAATGTCTATACCCAGTCCTCCTACTGACCTGTTGCCAATGAACCTAATTAGTTGTAAAATGCTTTTCTAGCTGATTTTAATTTGTACCACTTATTTTTACAGCCTTTTGTTGTTCCTGACCCAACTTTTTTGAGATGTGTCAAAAATGACCTTGGTTTTTCTTAAAATTGAATACATTTAATGTGTTTCCTATGTTCCAGTGAGAATAAAACAGGGTTTGTGAGAGTTGCAAATCATTACTTCCGTTTTTATCTACATTTTACATGTCATAAATGTTTTTGAATTGGGATTGTATAAAATTAATCTGATATTTTATCTCATATGCTTCTGAAAGTGAGTGGACAAGTCCAAAGGTCACACAGGTCGACTAAAGAGAGTTTTCCACTCACTGTTTTTTGCATCAGAGCGTGTCAAACTGTGGAGGCTCTTCCTTCAGTACAGTCAGGCTGCAGTGTGAAGCATCAGCATCCCTGTTAAGACTCAACAGAAGCACAAACAGGTGACAAAACGCAGCAACATTAAGGAGGCTCACAGACTGCGCATTCAGCCTGGGAGGATTATGAAGATGAAAGAGGACTAAGAACATCATCAGATCCTCACTGTGATCCTGAGCCGGATGTCTTCCTCGTTTTAAGCGTATCCTCGAAGCACCAAGAACACCACAAAGATCCGTGAAAAAGATGTGAAGTTTTGATCAGCTGCTCAGAGTATCACTGAAGTACAAGTAATCCTTTTGGAAAGGTCAAATGTTTAGCAAAGTGTTTACTGATGATTTGTTTTAGAGTCATTTCAGTCTAGACCAAAATTACAGACAAAATGGCAGATTGACAAACCATCACTGGTGTCCATTAAGCCCATATGATAGCTGAAAATGTCCAAATGTTTATATGTTTATATTTTTTCTTTATGCGTGAAACAGTGTCTGATTTTATTGTAGACTTGCTCGCAGTTCCGACATAATTCATACATGTGCCCTAATGTGCTCATGCTGCTGTATTGACTTTAAAAGAATAATAAACTATTTTGGTCAATAAATGCTTGTTGTTTGCTTGCGTCTAGCACCTGATTTCTGTAAATGAGAAAATGGTTCTTTATAAAAGAAAAGTGGCTGCTTTGAGGGGCGACTAAAGTGCAGCGGAGGAGGCAGAATACAAAAAGGTCTGCTTGTGAAAGGGAAACACATCAATGGGAAGAGGATAGAGAGCTGAAAAACTGTGAAGAAGAAAAAAAAAGGCAAGCCAGTTGGGAACATTGTCACCCTGCAGCTGTGAAGGAGGTAAGTGTTTGGTTAAAGAAAGCCAGTGAAAAGGACTACAGGAGTATTTGTGAGGATGAGGAGGGCTTCAGTGCAGACATGATATCCTGCAGAAGAACATTGCAAAAAAGGGTTTCACCAAGATGTGGATAGGAAGTCAAGTACATATGGCTCTGAGCCCTACTGTACACACACACACACTTACAGAGGTGGTTCAGGCATAAATGGCACCCTGGGCTAGCCCCTCCTTTGGTGCCCCCACACACAACCCGCTCCCCAACCAAACTGCCCAGCCCCTGAGGGAAACACTTCAACTGCAAGCACCACCCCTCCACCCTCTAATAGCAAAATGGGAAAGTCATTTTTGAGATACAAGAGTCCCGAAAACTGCATTTTTGGAAATTTACAATAAAACTTAGACTCATAATAGTAAAGCTGTAGATGTCTAAAATATGAGGATTTGCAGATAACAATTTTATATCTATCCACAATGTTCATTCCAGACAGGAAAAATACATTTAGGGCTCTCTGATGTTTGAATCAGATGAATTGTTGATAATGGATAAATGTCATTTTGAGAAACCCAAAGTGTTCATTTTGATGAGGAAGTTTTGAATTATAGAAATCTGGAATAAACATTCAAGCTGACTGTTAAAAAAGCCATTTAGTACTATTTTTATTTTCTACTATTAATAAAAAAAGATTGTAGAAATTCTATTTATTGATATCTAAAATAGTAATTAGAGAGAGGAGTGTTATTTGAATATATATTAAAACAGCCTGCCATACACTGGATCAACAGGCAGAAGTTGAACAGGTTTGTTCAGATTAATATGCATCCACACATTTAAACGTGCACTCAACTTAATGGTATAAATGTAATTTTATTTTTAAGGATTAAAACCCACTAGAATCAATATTTAGGCTAGAACACAAACAAAATATAAAACATTTTGTTAATATTATTTTTACTTTTCATGATGACAGATGAGGTTCTGCCTCTCCTGACTGCATGTTGGAGGTGAGCCTATCCTCCAGCCACTCCCTTTTCTCCTTCTACAACCATGTGTGACTCCTTTCCAGGGATTAGGAATGCTGCACAACACAGAGGAGCGCCCACTCCCCGAACTGACAACAAGTCATTGAAAACTTGTTCAGGGTGAAAATTACAGAACTTTTTTTCTAGTTCTCATATATGCTGTATTCTCCTCAAAATATGCAGCTCTGCTTGTTTTTATGGATCCACAATGAATGATCCACAATGAATTTCAAATCTTTTTTTTGCTATCTAATCCACAGTATTACTGTTTTTGGCAGCTTGGTTTCACAAAGACGCACCCTAATCTCAGAGATATGTGAAATGAGAAAAAAAAAAATATATGAATTAAAAAAAAAATCCTATAATACAGACACATAGGAAACTCAATTAGCAACTTGAGACAGACGCCGGCATTACTCTGCTGAAGACAAAAATCTGTGAGGTTTTTGAGCAATAGTACAATTACAGATTCCGATTCAGTACATGGCTCAGTTACTTTTTAGTGTCGTTTTCAGTGCTTTATGCATGTATGAAACTTTATTTGAGTCAATAAAATTTTAAATAATTAAATAACTTTGAGCATGCAATAAACACAACTAAATATCTGAGAGAACTTAAAGAGTACTGCATCCAAACCTGAAATGCTCTCAGCTGCAGTCCTAATGTCAGATGTCACTCAAATCTTTCGAACCAACGAGAACTAATGAACTAATTTATTGACACAAATTAAATTCCGTACAACTGCTTTTTTGTTTAGGTCAGGCTGATTTGTTCAGCCATATGGTTTAGTTTACATACCCAGATAAGTTTGTTTTGTGAAGAATGAAATATAAGCTGGTTTGACCTAAATGATCCTGATGAACATTTTACACAACACTGAGCATGACGACCTCTGAACTTACTCTGACAAAATATTAACATCTGTTAAGTTTTGTTACAAGGCAACTTGTTGGGCCTATATATTGTCGAGCCTGAATGCATGACTTGGCATATGTAAAGGTTTGGGGTTTTTTATGTCTAAATATTAAAAATAGACGCTCAGTCGTAAAACCCCCTAAAGGCGCAATAAGCACAGGATGAGCAGCATCAGCAGTGAACTGTTACCAAGCCACACAAGGCATCCTTAAGTGTACACCTTTATGAGTTCAGACGTAAACAAAGAGACCAAAGCAGGTCGTTGTTTTACCACTCCAAGGCAAGTGAAGATGCAGAGTGCCTTATCTGTAGTTGTCTTTTTTATTTCGATGACAAGATATGCAGATCTGACCCACTGGTTAGTGTTGTGGTAACACAAAAGCTGCAGGGATTTGCAGGTGCACAGAGGCAATATTCAGTAAAAAAAAAAAAAAAAAAAAAAGCTTGGTGTGTTTTATCCTCTGCAATGAATAAAACAAGCCCAACATGAGCTCTGTAATTTATAAAAATAGAACTGTATGTTCTCACCAGCTGGCCCAGGATCAGAACCTGACAGAGACTTTTCTAAATATAGACTAAAACTACTGAGGTGAAAGGATCACTTTGCAGCAAATCAAAGCTTTAAAGTCTACCAGCTTTTATTTTTCCTGATGTTGAATAGAAACTTCTTTAAAGTTCAAAAAATCACTTATTTCTGGAAACAGGAGCAATTTGAAAAAGAGATGTTTGTCTTCAAAGAAAGTCTTGAAAAGCTGTCAAGCTATAAGGAGATGGAATATACTGATAATTGATCTGTAGTAAAAAAAAAAAAAAAAAATCATTTATATGCTAAAGAAAATAGTTTTGACCTATAAAAAGCAGCCGTGTCCTTGAAACAATGCCTTTAACCTGTGATCACGGGTCAGTGTGTGTTGCCCCCAAGTGGAATCACTGTGGAAAGACAAGAAGAACCGAATCGCAGATAAACGTAAATGTGCTTCCCTCTGTTGGTGCACTCTGTGGTGGAAAGTAACAGAGTAAATCTACTTAGATTTGCAAGTAATAATGTGAGTAGAAGGTATGACCTAACTCTGTTCTCGTTCACTCTTTATTTTCCATTTATCAAGCCATTTTTTCAGTTCAGATAGAAAACCTGCTGTGACTTTTCTGAAAATATGAACAATTTTTGTCTTTTTCAAAACCCTTTTGAATACTGGTGATATAAGAAATATTAACATTGAAATATTTGGAGCTGATTTCACATAGGTCACAGTTGACATATAATATATGTAGGGTGTCTAATTTATTTAGTCAGTTTATAACAAAATTATTCAACATAAAGAGATAAACTTTGACATGAAGCTCCATGCACGGTTAACATTATATCCTGTTATTTTGGTAAAAAGAACAGCTTCATGTTTTAAAACAGGATGTATATTGTCTTTAATGCATTTTTATGTTTACTTATTATTACCTCTAAAGCCAAAAGTCCTTCAGCACCAAAGATTGCCATCCTCAGCTCCATGCGTTGCTTTGACCACACAGATCGTAGCTGTTGTCCTTTTTAACCACATTTCCTATTTTTGTGTTAATGTTGACTTAGCATTCACACCGTTGGTTTTTTTTGTTTTTTATTCCGTATGGTTTTGCGATATACTTCTGCGTACTTTGTGCAATTTCAGCCATTTCTGTATCAAAATGTTCAGCTCACTCAGGAGTCTCGTGCTCTGACTTTTTTTGATTTTGGATTATGTTACTTTAAGCTTCTAGCTTGCCTTTTGCTGCTTTTAGCTAGCATTTTCCTACATTTACCTAGCACTTTGCTACCAATGATTTTAACCTTTAAGCTTTTGAATGCAGTTTCAGTTTCTTCAGCAAGTTTCAGCTGTCATTCAGTGTTCACACTTCATTTTCACAAAAAATGCTATTCTCTGGGTAACTATGAACTTGAATAATAATAATTTTAGCATGAGCTGAAAGCAATAAAGCAAGTTAGACAGCCCCTGGGCAAGATGGGCCAGTCGTTTATTGTTTCCACAGAGACCCAGGGACATTTGTAGGATCATTTTTGCAACTTTACAGTGCAAGGACCAACTTCATTCAACAGGCGACATAGTTTTACCAGTAAATTAGGCTTACCTTGAATACATTTCATTCCTTCTCCGTTTAATGAAAACATTAAACAAAGGAGGTCTTTGACTCTGATCCCCAGTCAGCTTCACACTAATACACACTTTCAAGCTTGTGACCAAAACATCTCTCATGTGGAGCAGACCAGCAAAGGCCTGAAACACCTTTATAAGGGAGGGCAGGCTGAGTGATATGCATGTGAGCTCTGCTTGCAAAGGCAGCTCACTACAGTTGGAAAGCTTGAAATTTTGCACTTTTCAGTTTGAACTGAGAAGCAAAACATCTTCCAGAATAAAGCCCAGTTATCTTGGCTCAAACCTACCAGGAATTTATAAAACACTTCATAAAGCTTTTAAAGATGCTGTTTAAACGTAGGACAATTATCACTGATATACAGTATACTGCATGCAACTTGTCAGCCAAAAGTTGTGTTTTATTTTACTCTAAATAGAAACATAGTTTTAGGAAACAAACATCACACTTCATTGATAAACCCTGTGTTAGTTGATTAGGAACCTATTACAAAAGTCTTCACACAGACACAGAAGTTTTGTAAATTTACAATAAACATTTGAACTGAGACACAAAATGTGGCTTGAATATTCCCAGAATGTTTTAATAATTTAAGTCTGGGAAAATGGAAATTTTGTAGGAAGCCTTTTTTACACTGTGACACTGAATCATTTGTCTGCTTTACAAATGTTCAACTCAGACATTTTGTTATTATTTTAAAATGTTTCACAAACACCAACTACCTAATTTTGATTTTCTCGTGACGAACCCGCCTACTGAGCAAAGCATCTTCAGGCACAGTTTCAAATGTTTAACTTTAGATATTTCTTGTCCTCGGCATAAAGCTGGATCTCTCTGCTAACCCATTTTACAAACGCTTTAAATATGAATGTAAACTGAAATACCAAAGAGGGGTTGAAATTCAAAATTGTTTTCCAGAAATGGTAATGCCTGAAAATAGGACTGTGTTAAGGACAAACCAAAAATGTTGTGAATGTCATCATAAAAACATTATTTTTTCTTGTGCAAATCAGCACACAGTCACCTCCAAACTGGGTGAGCTGTGGCAGGAAATAAACAGAGCGATGCAAAGTATTATTAAGCTGTAGTTTTTGAAATCAATAAGGTGTTTTTTCTGCAGTCAAACAAGCTCGAACGGATCTTATTTCTTTTGTTTTGCTGGCGTGTGCTCCAGCAGTCCAAAAGTGTCATTGCTGCCTGCAGTTTCTGAATCTGTTGAGTGTGAAAAGACTCTATTTTCGTGACAGAGTTTTTCCTCAAAGAATTCAGCATATGAACGACTTTCCAGGAGTCCACAAAGTGGGAGAGACAAGGCGCCAGAGTTCTGTCTTAGCTGCATTCATAAAAAAATTAATCAGATTTGCTAAAATAGTCCTTATAAAGAGAAGGTGGCAGAATGAGGAAGACTGTCCACAAAGCCATATGATGTTAAGAAATCAGTTGACGGTGACAGCAGGGTTTAAATCTTTCCCTCAACAACTCCGAAGAGATAAAGCAAGTTGTTACTGGTGCTGTTTCATGTTCCAAGAGACGAAAAAAGAAATGTGAGGGTGGCTGTTTGAGCACATCTTATGGCACTGCTCATACATTTGTTAAAGCAACAGTACAATCTGTGCAAACATTTTGTTTGGGGTGAAGTCGGTGCCTCCACAAACACTAATTATAACACACTCCTCAGTGTTTCAACATTTGTTGGCGAGAACGTGAATCATTAAACATACTTATATAATTAAACTGCTAACATTTGCTTTCCCTCCCATTTATTTTAATCCTAATTAGTGGCTCTGCAATTGTATTTGTCAGTTTTTCTAAACTCGCACAAAAATGAGACGAGAATCCTTCTGAGTCGAGTTACAGATTAAGATGTGTGACATTATTTTGTGGTACGTCTTATTTCTTAAGTACGGTCCAGATGTGCAACATTAAAGAGCTATAAAACTACTTAAAACCTTTAACTTTTCATTTGAGTTTTTTTAAACTGGTTAAAAATGTTATTTTTTTGTTTTTTTTTAATGATCACAATTCACTGCTCTTCGTATTTGAATAAATTTTCTAAAGGTCCTGTTTGTTGTGGTTTAAAGTAGCTCAAAGTTACAGATATGCGTGTAGATGTTTACGTTTCTGTCTTCGATATGGATAACATTCAGCATATAAGTGTCTGATTGTTTAGAGCTTATTAAGTTTTGATCACTGAGGGCCTTTCTGAACAGACGATGTAAGCTGGGTGCCATCTAGTGGTCCTCCTTCATCCTTACAGGCACTGAATGTGAAATAATCTGTGCAAATTTAGACAGTAAAGTGAATGTGTTTGGTCTTAAATGACCTAATACTTTGAAAACTAACATTCCTAAACTTAATTTTTGCAAGCTTTTTATGATATTAATATTTAAAAGTAGCAGGTAAAAGTTTAGATTCTTCGTTCATCCGTCTATTTTCTTTCGCTTATCTGTGACTGATATGCAGAGGAAACAGGTCCAAAAGGGAAACCCGGACATTTCCCGCCCCAGCGACACTCTCCTGCTCCTCTTGGGAGATCCCAAAGTGTTCCCAGGCCAGAGAGGATAAACTATATAATCCATCCAGCAAGCTTTGGGTCTCTTCCCAGTGGGACTTGTCCAGAAATCCTCCAGAGGAAGGGAGGAAGGAGGGATCCTAATCAGATGCAAGAACCACCTCAGCTGATTTCTTTCAATGCAGAGGGGCAGCAGCTCTACTCTGGGCTCCTTTTAGATGATGAAGCACTTCACATCTCTAAAGCTGAGCCAGGCCACCCTACAAAGGACGCTCAATCAGCCACTTTTATCTGGGATCTTGTTTTCTTTTTGTCATTAACAATATCTTAAGACCATATGTGAGGCTTGGAATACAGATGGGCCAGTAAATCGAGAGCTTTGCCTTTCAGCTCAGCCTCAATCCGTTGGTCCATTTCTTGCTCCATACCGCCATTTCTCGAAAACAAGACTCAGCAATGCTTGAACTCCTCTGCCTAAGGCGGCGACTCAGGAAGCATTCTACTTTATTCAGGCTGAGGACCACGGCCTCAGACTCAGCCGAGCTGACTCTCGGCCACTTCATGCTCAGCTTCAAACCACCCTGTTGCACGCTGAAGATTACGGTTTGAATCATTTGGTAAAACAAGGCAGGATCATATATATATATATATATATATATATATATATATATATATATATATATATATTTGAACACTCTTGTACAAAGCCTGTTTTCCTCTTAAGCAAGTAGACTTAAGTTTCCTCAGAACACAACTATCATTAGCTGATATCACACGGCAAAAATGCAAAGCTTAGCTAAAAATTACTCTGAAAATTACTCCAAAGTCCACAGAGGAAGAGCTGAATTACACACCTTCTTAATCAAACTGAAGCAGCAATTTGATTAGCGATTTAATTTGTTCCTCAGAGATCTAATTATAGCGAGTATTAATAGGTGAACAGCATACATTTTCAATGTAAAATTTATCTCAAACTGATGATCGTTTTAGGGAAAACATTGCTGACTAAAAACAGAGCCTGCTTTAGGTTGATTCGAATAGCTACTTGAGTCTATTTGAGTCAAATCAGCAGAAAATAGTGTTTGTGTGATAAATTACGGAGCCCAGCAAGGGCCAGGTGTAAAAAAAAGAGAAAAAAAGTAAAGGTTGAGAATTTCTGTTCCCCTAGCTCAGATAAACGTACACATAGATCTTGCAGTAATATTATTGGCTCTACAGTGGATGTGTGTAGGGAGAACAGGTTTCCTAATTAAATGCATGGATTAATACATGAACACTGTTTGGGGCCGAGAACATTTCTATGTATATAAAGCGTCTACGTCATAAAATGTCAAGAAGCCACAGGCTGGAAAAGTGGATTAAAATAACAGCTTGTTTTGTTTGTGTAATATTCTTTAGTATAGTTTATTGAATAATTTGTACTTTTACTGTAGCTGTTTCATCTACAGTATTTAAAAATCTTAACCCAGCCAAATACAGTATCTGAAGAGATGTTGCCTTTATAATGTACATCTTTTTATGGAGATCTAGGCAAAGAGTAAACACCTCGGCTTTAAGATCTAAAATTTAAGCTGTATTTGGTTAGCTTTTGTACTGTGTTTACAGACATTGCTGATATTTGAAATACTAGCTTCACACCAATAATAAAGTTTAATATGAAACAGGAAAATCTATTTATGTAGGCTACTGAGTTTATGAACAAGGTAGGCAAGTATAAGCCTTGGCTTCAGTCTATTCCTTTTCTGGTACTAATGGATCTGTAAAATAGTATTTTTTTTGTTTGTTTTTGTTTTTTATGTGTAAAGTCAATAATTTACTAAAATAAAGTAAAATAAAATGAAGTAATATTTTAAGAGCTAATAATTTCTCTTAACAGAAGCTGATGAAGGGTATGTTAAACTGTCAAAGTCGGAAAAGAGGCAAAACCAGCATTTTATCTTTTAATTTAATGAAAACGTGACAATTCATAGTTTTATCAAGGGTAATGTCCAAGGTAGACAAGACATGCCGCAAAAACCTCAAGAGATCATTTTATCAAATGCAAATGTTTTCTTTTTATGCAAGTTAAGCAAGCCCACATTTGTGGCACCTTCACGCTTCCTTCTGTCAGTACAGATAAGTTACGTGTCACCTTCCCTCAGGTAAGAAAATAATATAATATTCTAAGCTTTATATATTGCATACATTGCCTAAAATAACTGGGTGAAGCTGCTAGTATAGAAAACTGAACTTCAGTATATTTGAGGCCTTGTGCCTATTGCTTCTGTTGAATCTTATGAGAGTTTTTGCTTTTAAAATATTTAATTTCTTGTGTGTTTTTAAAGAAATTATATTTTGTAGCATAGAAATCCTCTTTACCCAGAGTGAATCCTTCTGAAGAACCTAAATGGAGTTTATGTTAGATGAAATCTTTCTACTGTTTGTGTATTTATCTCTGTGAAACAGCTAACTGTGCTTTATTTAGCATTACAGACAAGTTTGTTACATTTTCCTTAAACCCCTCTGTCATATACAGCACAATAATTAAATAGTCCCTAATAGTAAACTTTAAAATGAGCCGAAAAATGTGACTTTTCAGCTTTTTGGTCAGTCTCTTGTAGTGTCTGGTCTCATCCAGAGGATGTCAGTCCTTCACCGTTTCCCACATTCCTGCCATGGTCAGACAGCTCAGCGCCTCAGAGGTTCGAGCTGACGGAGGTCTCGGTTTTTAAATTACTTCAACGACACGAGACCGGAGCTAAACATTTTACAAATCTAAAAGCAGAAGAGAGAAATCTCTTGACTCGTGATAAAACGTGTTTGTCCAACATAGTTCAGCCTGTGCACATCGGAGAGAACGGATCAGAAGCACAGAACTAGGTTGAGGCCTTCATTTCTCTAACTAGGCTACGCGACAGGTGTTCTGGGATAGCTCAGGGAGACCTAAAATGTGAATCAGAAATAAAACTGCCTGCTTAAATAGGGCACACAGTTCCCTTTTAGCAGGTTAGCAGCAGAGGCCAAAGGTATTTCCTTTAAACCTGCCAAACTAGTAAGAGAGAGGGAGAGAATAAGAGCAGAACTACACAAAAAGCTAACAGAACGCTCACATTTACCTCACATAAAACAGAATAATGGGTATAAAATACTGTCTTTACACTAGCAAGATGATTTCCAAAGATAAGGATGATGAGTTGTGGTCATTTTAAATTTTTTATACATTTCTTACAATCTGTTAAGGGCATCCTGTTCAGATACTAAAAGATTTTTCCAAACCATCTCATTTTGTCCTCCACTTGCCCAGTTTCACACATTGCAGACAGACGCCAAATCTTTGGCATTTCTTTGTCGATGCAGCTAAGCTGAAAGAAACAAAGTGACGAAGGCTCCATGAAATTGTTTCATCGCAAAGTTGCGTTAAAATTAAAGAGGTCTGGTTCGTTCCTAGGTGACCGTATTTGTTTTGAAATTAGGTCAGAACTGGATAGCGTTAAAAAATATAAATCCCCTGAAAAAAAAAAAGCAGAGTTAAAAGAGAGAATGGGTGGGACTAAATACATGTACAGAATGCTGTAGACGACTACAGAATCAGATCTTAAAGAGTCACATTTGTTCAACAGCAAATGGGCTTCAAACTGAAAACAAAATAATAATTAAATGCAAAACTGTGATGACATAAATCAAAAGGAACCACACTAAGACTATAGCTTGTACATAAACACATTTTTATTCAGCCTGATATAGGTTACACATGAAAAAAAAAAAAAAAAATCAATTTCTAGGAGAACTACTTCCCTTTGTGGAGCTAATGATATGACTGTTTTAATCAGCTTCAGATCCTCATTTGACAGCTTTCAACAACAGCTGCCATAGGCTGTGAGGAATAAGCATAATCACATGCTACAACTGACCTGAGGCTTGTTTTAAACCTTTCTTGAAAAACGATACAAAAAAAGAAACCCCCCTCCCCCGCCCTCCCCTCATTGATCAGTAATGTTTTCTCACTAAATGACATGGAATGTTGTCTCGGAAATGCAGGCGAAAAGAGAAAAGAAAAAAAAAAAAAAAAAATGTTCTCTGCAACAGCAGAAAACCTGATCAGAAATGGAATATTCTTAAAAAAAAAAAAAAAAAAAGAAAGAAAAAACCAAATCTCAGAATTCGGTTCCCAGGTTGCTACTGTGTGCGAGGCAATAAGAAAACACCGTCTCAGTCCAGAGTCAAAGAAGTCCAACCTGCTCCTGCCGTTCAGTCTCAGCTCCCTCAAAACATAAATATGAACAGAAACCACAACCTTGATAATTATTAGTACAGAGGTACATTAAATTTACACTGCTTGCAGCTCAGCTTCGGGGGGTCTAATATATTAGGACTGACAGTCGAAGACACAAAGCAAAGACTGATGAGGAAAAAGAAGGGGAGGATCTTAACATTTAACTAGTGTTAGTCTTTTTTTTTTTTCCTTGTAAATTTCACAAAGTGCAAATTTTTCTGTATATTACATCGTCACCAATTGTGGAAATTGTCCATTTTCTATTATATAACAAAGCAAAATTATTTCTTACACATACTGCCAACATACCTATAACCAACCACCATCCATTATTAAAAAAAGAAAAGGAAAAGGATCAGTAAATACATGCTGTAATGACACCCACCAATTTGTTTGAAACTCGACCGAAACCTCCGTTTAAGCTTTCTGAATCTCTTACAGTAAACTGTTACTGTCAGCGTGCGTTTATAGTTAAAATATATATTAATCTATCATTAAATAGTATGCCTCGTGTACAGTCTTTCATGCACTGAAGAGCATTTTGGGCAAGCTGTACAAGGAGGAAAAGGCGTGTGGACAGACTTTCACAGGCTGTGGGGCTCCAGGCCAGGTCCAGGCTCTCTGGAACCACCTGGAAACACTTTCCGCCCAACACTTTCCTCGCAACCGAGTCGATCCAAAAGATGGTTCTCCAGTGTGTTCTTTTTGTTGTTTTGTTAAGTGAGCGTTTGTTTCTGCTTGTGGATGGGAATGTTTGTATATGTGCGTGTGTGTGTGTGTGTGTGCGTGCAAGTGTGGTCCTAAACTGAGTTTCACAGAAGAGCTGTGCAGATCACTGAAGTTTTGTTCCAAGCTTTCGTTGTCTGTTCCTGGAAGAGGAAGGGGAAGAAAAAAAAAGAAAAATTATTAAGATGGAGTTGAAATTCAAGCACTGACAACAATAATGACAGCTTTAAGAACTCACTTTAGCCATTCGTTCACTAACTCTGAGACAACTTTAGTTTAGGTTTTGCTTATTTGTATCTCCTGTTTTTTTTAATCAGCTTCAGTTACCCAACTGCACAAAGTCCAGTAACAACTAGGAAACATGTTAACCAACCTTTCAACTGAAAGAATACTGAGCCGGGCTCCCTTTTTTATATCTGAAGTCTAATTAAAATGGGTGAATTTGAATTATTAATGCGACTATCACAACCACCTCTCTTTTTATTTATTTATCCCCTCCCCCCCTACATTAGCACCTGACAGTTGTTTCCTAATGATGCTTTTTTTTTTGGACACGCTGCCAGACCCACTCCCACAACAACTTGTATCCTTGGTTCTCTTCCTGCTGTCGTAGTTTATTTTGAAAGGATTCAAAAAAAAGTGGAAGCAATGACCATGAGTGAGCTCAGCTTCACCATCAGAACATGTGCACATGCCTAATGTGCTACTTACAGCCCAACAAATGCTGTCATTAGCACTGCATGAGTGAAGGACAAAAAAAAAAAAAAAAAAAAGGCACGCATTGTGGCTGCTAAGTGCACAAGGGACCAAAAACGGGGGAACGGGTCGAGATGAGTATGACTGCAGCCAAAACCAATAATGTTGCTCAATCTCCAAGTTAAATGGGCTGTTTCTGTCATTTTAGTCTGTTTTTGACAGCGTTCAAAATGTCAGCTTCTTTCTTCCTGACTGAGGAAAGAAGCTGACTGATACTAAGACCAGAGACATTTTTATCATCTTAAACAATCTTTTGCATTAAAGAGTTACATAAACTAAGTTTGTGCAACACATTCCACTTTGCAATCCAGTGCTGCACACAGACTACATGCAGTTATGTGTTGTGAATGCTTTATTTTTTATTTTTAAGTGAATTTCAGCGCAACGTTGTCAAGCAAAATAAACCTCAAAAAAAAAAAAAAAAACGTTTCCTCACTGAGCTAAATGCACGCCACAGGCCTCCAGAGTGACACTGTAGATGTGCTTCTTCCTGTCAGTGTCTTACCTCGCCTCTGATCTGGTCACTGTGTACTCAAACCACAAGATGTTGGGAATCAGGCTTGTGTCTCGCACCAGGAAGTACTCTGATATTGGCCTATCAAAAAGGTAGTAAATCAAAGTGAAAGAAGATGTTATCAGACAAAACATAATGGATCATTTTAATCGACCTGTGCGTGCTGTTGCCTTCGTTTACATTGTGTCGTGAAGAGGAGGAGGCAAACTGAAGGAGCCACTTACCATGCTGCAATTTTAGGGAATAACGGTGTAAGCACCTCTTGTGTGAAAAAGAACCAGATTATAGCAAATGTGCTGCCAGTTACTCCACCGTAGAAAATCTGGCTCCAGGTGTGATACAACAGGTAGACCCTGAAAGGCAAGGAGAATTTAAAAATTAGACTTTATTTAGAAATCATCTGCTATTACTCCTGCTGCTTAAATAATAGGACTATGCTATAATAATTACAATTTAACAATTTATTTTTTTATGTTATAGTATGTCTGTTCATCACATATTTCCTTTATAAGAGATCAAGATCTGAAAAAAAAACAAAAAAACAATATAAATCACTGGTATAGAGCAGTGATTCCCAACCCTAGTCTCGAGGAACACTATCCTGCATGTTTTAGTTGTTTCCCTGCTTTGACACACCTGATTTGAATGAGGGAGTGATTAACAGGCTTCTGCAGACAGAAAGGACCTGCTGAAAAGCAGGGAAACGATGAAAACGTGCAGGATAGTGTTCCTCGAGGACCAGGGTTGGGAACCGCTGGTATAGAGAACACCAGAGAGCCAGCAGACTGCTTAAACTGACAGTATGGCTTTTTTTTTTAATACGAAAAAGCACACCAAGTAAATTTAGATATAGGTCAAAATAACCACACAGCTTTGATCAATCTTTAATAATCAAGTAGCTTTCAGAGCCTGATGCTACGAGTCCAGTTTTGTTTCGCAGAGTGGGGCATGAGCCCCCGAACTTGAGAAGAATATGTTCTCCCCTGGGAGATAACTGCTCAAATGCTGCTGATTTGTGGGTAAAGTGTGTGACTTCCTGCTGACAGACAGCGATAGGTTAGCCATAGTGCGCTTGGATGTTCCAGTTAGTTATAATACATGTTCCCACCCAGGTGTACGATGTGTTTGCTGCCTTTGGGAGGAAATAAATACTGTTCAGTTGTTACAGCGTCTGTGTTCATCACCGCAGAGTTCATCTGAACAGGAAGCTAATTACTGGCTAAATCAGGGAAAAGGTTATAAAACAACCAAAAGTCTCTCTAGGACAGTTAAGGGATGCCAGATCTGGAAAAAGCAACACCAACGGGCTGATGTTGGACATAAGAAAAGAGCTGAAACTGTCCCTGTGTTTGTCCAAAAATATTTCTGGACCTAATGGTTTAATCTGATGCATGAAACAAGTGACCAGTTTGGTTTTCTGGCTCATAAAAGGGTAATTACAGCCCAGGCCACACAGTTGCCAATTCTGGGCCGCGCGTGAACATCTGCCGAGTCTCTCCGTGGGGAGATGATGAAATTTATGTCACACTGACCCATGTCGACTAGAGCAGATGTGAAAGCCAGGAATTGGCGTGTTTGCATTTCTAACAGCATCTGATGAATTAATCTACAGTAAAAACAACCTCACAGATATTCTGAACCTATTCATTTATTGCCCATTGTTGGATGAGAATAAAGTACTCTTCAGTTGAATACATTAACAATAACTAAGAAGGAATTATTTAGAAACAAAGTCGGATTTTTGTTGGTATTTAAAGGGCTACAGCTGCTATTTATATGGGACTATGAAGATTCAGAAAAATATATACGAACTCAGCCTCAGAAAATACCCCATTTTCAGTTTTAATTGGACTAATAAATTTATTCAGGTGAAGCTTAGATTTTAAAGCATCATATAAATCCTGCTTTTGGAGCCTACATTATGAAATAAACCTCTAAAAAAGTAAAAATTCACTTGAAAATCTATTATAACAAATGATTCATTATCCTTGCGGAGTATCATAGAGATTTAAGGAGGTGAAAATGAACGTACCTGCTGTAAGAGACTGACAAGGCCATGCCCAACAGGAAAATGGACAGTATGTGTCTCCACAGAAGGTCGAAACATCGAGCATTGTTCGTTTGATGCATCCTGAAAGATAAGCAAGCGTTTGCCTCATCTAATAGTGAATAAGTGATTAAAAATACTTCCGCAGGTCGTGCAGCAGCGACGCATATGCCCTAAAATAAACAAACTGGGAATAAAAGAAGCTTCTTGACATTAACTATACAATGCATGTATGCATTCTAGCAATTTAAAGATGTTCCTGTGAATAAATTAACAAACAGCTTTGTTGACAAAAAACTGTAGCAGCATTTGTAATCCGTAAACTTGCAAAAAAAAAAAAAAAAAGCAAGAAAATTCAAACTCACCTTAAATAAAGGAAAAGAAAGAAGTAAACAACAAAGAACCAGATGAGCTGGGAATGGTTAGAGGGCATCCCGTATTCTGCGTAGACGGTTGCGTGAATCCCTATAGAAAGACAACAGACAAACAATAATAAACATTAGGGTTTTTTTTTTCATTTAAAGCAGCATTTTAGTCAAGATGGTTACCAGTGAATAACATCTTACATCACTCAAATGTGAATAAATGTTGGTTTCATTAAGGGGGAGATAATGTGTTGGAAGAACATTTACATAATATTTTGTTCCATTTAGATTAATTTTTCCTGCAGGAAACCTTTAGTTGCGTTGGTTAACGATGTCTGTGTCTAAAACCACTCATATTGCATCCTACTTTCTAAGTGCTGTAACTCAGGACTATTCAAATGTGCAGTGAACGCGTATACGGGTGTCTAAACGGTGACTTGCTTCATGACTCGGGAGCAAAAGCCATTAAGATCGGAAGAGGACAACCTCTCTGTTCTGATGTTTTTGGAAACTCCCCCGGCCTTGTTGAAAGAAAATGGCAGGTCCTGTCACCCACCTGCACAAGGGCGTGGCTCTCTGAAAATCTGCTTCAGCAGCCAGTTCACTCCTTCGTTTAGGAGGAGGCCACCAAAGAAGGAAATCTGTTTGGTTTTTTTAAAGAAAGAAAGAAAGCACAACAGATAAGCCCTCGCAGTTCTGCCCCGCTTCTTGAGTTGTACTTGACGTCCTACTGACACCTCCACACAGACTGACCGGCAACTACACCACAGAAACCTTGCATGGACACCACTCACCGTGTGCAGTTCCCGTTTAAACACAATCAGTGTGACAAAACCCACAATAATAGCTACGGGTAGAAGACTGATGTAGGCCAGCAATCGTCCCGTCAGGTCACCTGAAACATATTGACATGATGTTATAACCCACATTTGTAAAGACACTTGGCAGTGGTGGCAAACTCGTGTTGAACCCGTATAGGTTTAAATGTTTTGACACTAAAAAAGACAGACAGAAAGCTGGCGTGACGGGACGGCAAAGTGGACGTCAAAACCAGCACGCCAAGTGATTTAATCTCGTCAGTTTAGGTAAGTGGTTGTGGTTTACTTATGTAAAAGGCCAACACGTTAGCTGGCAACAAAGCTACACGTGAGAAAGACAGCTAATTTTTCCAGCCCAGCTACAAAACCAACGGTGAGATTAACAGTGTTTAAAGTTTCCCAAATAATTCCCACAGGACACAGCGCACTCGTTAATTCTTGGTAGACAATAGTATAGACCATGTTAAGACAGCTAGGAGGCTAGCTAGCCTTCATTGTGAGCATTACTACAAACTGCGCATGCGGCGCCGTCTCACAATTATGCAGTCGCTGTTGTGCTCCGCGTAAACCGGCGGCTCACTATTTGGCAGGCACTGTCGGTTGTGTCCATTCAGCCGCAGCAAAGCGTCTACATTAATCGAAAATTTCCAAGGTGCTAACAGAACATGCACAAGTAGGCGACGGTTCTGAGTTTGCGTACCTTCAGGGAACTCTACGTGTGTCACCGATATGGCCCGCCATCGAAGTGGTGCCGAGCACTGGTCTTCCAACGCCATCTTACCCGGACACAACCGGGGAAGCCTTGGTGGAGCGCCCGAGACACGGATCCGACCAATGAGGAGCCGAGTTGTGCGTTCAAACCGGCCCCGGCAGCGGAGGAACCGACCAATCACAGCCGCTCCCTGCTCAAGAGGTATTTTATCCATAGAGAAGAATTATTGAATGAAGGAAAAAAAAAAAAAGTATACTAATACGCATTTTAGCAGGTTGCTGCACTCATTCAAAAAATAAATTAAATAATAATATAACCATAAGTAGGCTTGTTGTGAATATCAAATTAGGCTAATTATTTGTAGCGCAATTTTATTGGTCAACAAAAGCCTTGATTAAAAAAGCTAGTAACACATCTATCTATCTATCTATCTATCTATCTATCTATCTATGAAAGGGAAACTGTAAACTATAAAGTACAATAAGTTTATAGAATGTAAAATAGTAAAATACACATTAATAATAAGAAGTCAAAGAAAAGAGATGACTCTTCAGTGGACATTTCAAAGTCTTAATATGTCTGCATGGGCTGCAGTTTTTGTAGGTTGCAAAAGTGTTTTGTTTCCTTCAATAAACAGAAGAAAAACAAAAGAATTGCCATTTGTATTTTGCAGTTTTACTACATTACCAACTAAACTTTCCAAAAATAATAATCAGAAACATCAACTCAACCTTATACCCTTCGCAGAATACTGAAGGATTAGGTGTACCTAAGAAATTAGTATCTGAGCGTACCTCTCCTGTGGACAAATAACACGATCGCACTCCACGCTGTCCATTTTTATGAAGAGAAAATAAGTTATCTTCCAGTGAAACAGTGCTCACGACTGTGACACCTAATCTGTTTTCTACATCTCAAAAAAATGGTACAGACCAAGACTACAGAACAAATATAATACAGCTAATACGGAAAAAAAAACAGTAATCTGAAGGTTTAATACACAGAGAAGAATGGCTTAAAGTTCATGATGAACATGCAAAATAAATGCAAAAGCTCATTTGTCTTATCTGACATATCTTTGCAAATAAATACCAAAAATGAATTCAATCCAATTGTAATCTTTTGTATAAAAAAAACATCTAAATGTTAGCATGGGCATCTAAGTGTGTAACATTTCTGTTATGCCGTCATCCAAAATGTAGCAAGATAACTGAGAGTTTGAGCAAAATGTTAAGATGCAACAGGGACACTGGTAACGTGGAATGACACATCTGTTCCAGAGTTTCACCGCCTCTGACTTTTTCTGAAATCTCATGTTCGTATTTCCCCCAAAAAACTGTGAAAACCAGTTTCCTTTCAAGGGCTCAAGTAACAAATAACGCTTAAAACTACAGTCTCAGCAAACCAGTGATGTTTCAAACAAGGTGCACCAAGTTTGTCCCATAACACTGCCACTTTCTAAGTGCATTTATATTAATGTGAATTAGAGCAAATTTGATTTCTTCAAAGTGAAATATGAAGAGAAAATGTTGGCTGCTCCCCAACAGGCTCAACTATACATTTAGGAGAAACTAATTTCTCTGCCTGCTTTAAAAATACTAGTAGCTGCTATACCTAACAGGAGTCATCTGATTTTAGACTTCAATTATATCTGTAACCAAGCCTTCAGCTATGCTAACTATTAGATTTAGCCCATGGCTAAATGCTAATAACTGAGCTAAATGCTGACAGTGTAATGAAGCCCACATTTACCATCAGCTTATTGAGATAACAACGCCTGAACACAAACTAAGCAGATATCCAAGACAATAATTATTATTTTTCTTTCTTTTTAAGTGTGAAAATCCACAGTTGTTTAGAGGTTTTAGTTGTTTAAGTTGGTAAAACGTCACTTCTTGTTGATGTAGGGTACCATTTCTAGTTCTGTAAGAGACAGCATACGTACTACTTTTTACCACAGGTAAGTACTTGTACCAAGTTACAATTTCAAAAAAACCTAAGGAGTTGATTGAGGTGGCTTTCTTTGCATGGAGGTTTCCTTTCCAGGGAATTCAAAATTAGTTTTTTGGTCTGATTTAAATGTGTGGCCATCTAAAAGCTGGAAACTCACATTAAATTAATGACCTTGGTTGTTTTTTTTCTGTACGATGATGGCATTTTTTGGTAATGCCATAATTATAATGAGAAATATTAGTCCTGAATGGATTATTTTTTTGCTCAAATTGTTTTCAGATTGGTGAATGCCTAAAAATTTGATTACTTGTGACTTTATTTTTTTCCCCAATGTGTTCAATCAGTTAGTCTTTACATGCCTCAAAGTACATATCACATATAAAACAGCAAATAACAATCTGCTGAAGTGTTTCTGCCACTTTCTGGACAATCAAACAAAACTTTTATTTCATTTTTTTTCTTTTCTTTTCTTAAACGTTTGCTTATTTTGCAGGTCAGGATTTTCTCTTTAAAGTTTGTATTTTGATCATTACAGTCTGTAACATTTTGGAATAATTTGGCTTTGGTGGAACATGGAATACAAGAAACAATCAGCTGGACAAAGGCATTACAAGCATATTCATTTAATAACAAAAAAAAAACAAAAAAAACCCAGAAGATATGAAGAATGTAAATCCATTTACACGTAGTGATGTCATCACAATAGAAAAGACAAAAGGCATGAGTAGGACACTTGTAATGTAAAGTAGTGAAAAAGAAAAATCCACATTTTGGCCATCTGAAATACATTTTGCGTCTAAAATAGTTAAAACCTTTGCAGTATGATCAAAGGCGAGCCCATGCTTAAAATTGACCTTTCTAATGATTAAAAATAGCCCAAAATCTACTTTTAATTGGTGTTTTTAAAATGTCCAACAGCTAGGGTTGAGCCTGTGTTTACAGATTGAACATTGTTGAGTTTCTATAATGTTAACAAGCAGAGGCAGTTCATCTACTCATCTACTCCCGGATCACAGGAAATGTTCCTTTTATCTTAACTAAACCTAACCCATCCCACCAACACGCTGCTGAACCACGGCCTGCATTCTGAAATCAGCTCGACTTGACCCAGATCACAGAATTAAAAGCAAAACTAAAATAAGTTAAAGATGGACACTTGAATAGAATCTTACAGTAACTATTTGTATGTCATTGTCTTCTGAGAAATAGCTTCTATACTGCACAGCATTTACACTCTGCTCTCAATATACATCATTTATGTAATGTAATAAATAATTTAATAGTTTGTACATTAGAACTCTCCAACTGATTAATAAAAAAATACTTTCTAAGCCTTTTTTTTTCCTTGTAAAAATGTCAAATTAAAAACAAAAACCTGGAAACTCATTAAAACAAGGAATTATTATTATTATTTTTTTTTTTTCTGTAAATGCTCCACTCACAGCTTTGGTTCCTGTCGGATAGATCATAAATAAATCCAACAATACTGACCCTTTGTTCAACCAGCACACTTCAGGGAGCTGAGAAAATCCTTTCTGAGCTCAGAAAATAGATTATCAGTGCCATAAATCACACATGTATGAATGTAAAAATCAAAAAATCTTCATCTGTATTATGAATTACAGTTATATATATAAAAAAGAGTAACAAAAAACAAAATTATAAGCAGAATTCAAGGAACAAAATAAATATTTCTATATTATGTTAGATTTATTGAAGCTGATTTAGTATCTCTTTAACATAATTAAACTGACACACCACCTGTCTTTAAAATATACATGTTTTTGTTTGTGTTTCAGAAGAAACATCAAGGTTTTTGTGTTAAAAAAAAAAAAAAAAAAACTTGTCTTCAGTGCACTTATGGAAGTTTCAGTCCAACTGTTTAATGCCCTTAAGATCTTCATAGAGTCCAAAATATCATTTAGAAAGTTGGCAATGTTTCAGGTTTTTTATATTTTATTTAAAACTGTGCAAAGTTTGATGATATGCCTTAGAAACAGGGAGAGTCTTCGAATCTTCTGGATAGTAGTTTTATGGAAAGACTAAACAATTCACATCTTATTTGTTAGAAATGGCCCTTTTTAAACGGCCTCATTTTGTAAAAAAAAAAAAAAAGGTTAATTCTGAGCAGACTGACGAGCTGATGTCTTAGTCCGAACAGGATCAAGAACAAAGTGGATCGCTGGAGTCTTAAAACAACTGAAAATTTATACACAAATTAAAACAATTGAAACTCATTACTAAAGACAGTCACGTTATGATAACTTCAACTATTATTTACAGACATATTTATCAAAGTTCAGTAAAAACAGATGAAAAAAGATGTAAAAACACAGATTTACTGCAACAATTTTCTACTATAGGAAGTTACGGTAACTCTACTAGGACAATCAACACCACGCAGCAACTCTGCTGACACTTTTAAATTGCCAATACAGACTAAGGTTTAAAAATAATAGTAATGATAATAATTTGATGTTTAAAACTAAACTCAGAATCTTCCATGTCTGCGATTGGATGCATCTAAACATAGATTTTACTCCACACCCCTAATAAATAACCATGTAATGGAATATTGCTGGCGTTGTAAAGGTTCTGTATGAATCGGGTGTTTTAAGACAGCAGCGATCCTCTTAGATCCTGGCCCCACTCTCAGACCAGCAGTTAGCTTGTCAATCTGATCCGAAGTAAACCATTTCTCCAGATTAAAGACGTTCAATGAGCTATCTGCAACAGGTAAGATATTAAATGTTCCTCAACTTTCTAAAAAAAAAAAAACCACTTCGGAAACTGAATTATTGATTAAGTCATGACTGATGCCATCAATTTAGAAAAATAAAAATAAAAAAAATTTAATAGAACCTACACAAAACCTGGGGCCCTGAATTCTAATCATGTCAGGAATTTTGCAAAACAAACAAACAAAAAATAAAATTGCTGTGGAAGCTGTCAATGTTGGTTTAGTGTGACCTCAACAAAGCCATAAGCGGCATTAGGAGGAACACACATTTTCCATTTCACCCAAGGTGGCAAGCCAATAATGTCTGTTGTGTTTAAGGGTTATTCAGTAAAAACTAGTATTGCACATCAGTTCATTTGCAGCAGGCTGACTTCAAGATTTTAAAAGCATGCCCGGGTGGTGATATTAACCATAATGTACCACTGAAACACAAACTTCTATCTTGGATAGTTTAGTAGGGTGTACAAATTAGACCAAGATATCTGAAAGCTATTTAAGATGATAAACTAACTTACTATAAATATATATTTTTAAATACCTCATTCTGTAAAGATCATTTCAAGTCATAGTTTACTTCCTGAGAACACTCAAGTGTACTATAGCCTCACATCTTCAGAGATATTTCCTTTGTTGTATTCCAAATTAGGATTATTGTTTGTGTTTGTACATGTGGGCCATCTTCTGTCAGGTGAAAACTAAAAGATGGCTGTCGTTTCAATCACTACAACTCCAGTTACCGCTTTGAGATGGTGTAACATGTGAGTAAATGTTGGGCCCCCCCAACATGTTTTTGCACTTACTTAGTAACAATGTTAGTCAGTTTGATAAAACTTAAGTTAAAAAATAAAAAACCTAAAACTGGGAATTGAAGAGGACTTAAGGAAATGTGAGGCAAAAACAGAACATACGATGATGACCCTGTCCTTTCCACGCAATAGTGAACGTTACGATGGTCTTAAAGAGGCTCGTTGTGTAAATACTTACATAGAAGACAGTCCTCATCTGTTGGAAGGATTTGTCAGCTGTTTTTTTTGTCTAACATGTCACCCAACAAGGCAGAGACAAGTCCTTGCACGTCTGCGATTACAGGAATACAGTTGACATTCTGGATATGCAACAAAGCAGCAACACAAAGGAGAAGTGCAACTACTTGATCCGACCGGTTTCTACCACTGAACGAGCCATGTGCCGAAATATATCTGATGCTGGCAGCTGTGGGCTTCGGAGCACAGATGAATGAATGAATGAATGAATGAATGAATGAATGAATGAATGAATGACTAATGCTGGTTTCTCGGTGTAACACAGAAGGAGGGTTTGGTCAAGACTTTACGTAAATGGAGATCGAGTTTTGAGTTGCGATGCCTTCCCGTTCCTGCTCAGCAGCTAAATGAAGCCCTTCGTGTCCCCCGTGGGTCCCTCAGGAGCCCTCTGTATCTCTTGGCAGGGCACCATTGAGTTCCACGAGACTATCGATTCCCAGATACCCCAGCAAGATTTCACTTCTGCGGTGGGAAAGCTTTAAGACGTCCTCGGCCAAGCACTGGACAGTGGTGAAACGGACCTTGTCGTGATCGAACATATCCTTTAGGTACTGCACGATTTGTTGCTGCAGGTGAGAGGACAGACATTACTGACGGGCGTCGTCATTTTAGTCAGATTAGATCAGTTAACTTGTCACAGTCGCCACAAATCTGCCTAGAAAAGACTGCCAATATGTGAGAAATCCTGACATCTAGTGGTGAAGCTGCAGACTTCAAGCAGCTAAATAAGCCTTGCCCAATCTGTCAGTTTAAGTGATGAAGAGGCAACAACGACCTTAAAAATCAACCTGTTCTAGAGGCCAAAAACTATTTTTCTTTAGGTAAAAAAAATTCCTGCACAATCTTGTGAGCCTCAAAAAAGCTTGCATAGTAAAAATTAAATTTAACATTAATTCCCCAACTCTGTTATGTGGAAAACAGCTTTAGTGATTGCGAGAGTTTAATACAATGTTTAAAAGGTTGTTCTCACCTTAAAAATTGTGCAAACTTCACTCAGATGCTGCCTGGGTCCCAAAAAGCCAAACGCTAAAACTGGGCTCACGTGTTCTGATATGGCATAGAAGTGGGAGATAAACCCATCGGGGACCTACGGAGAGGAGGCACTGAGAATTGGACAAACGCGATAAACAAAATAAAGCAATAATGACTTTTCAAATGGGCTGAAATTTACCATAAGAAGACGCCTTTTTGCTTTTAACACAGACCAGCAAGCGGTTGCCAGAGCCTACAAAGAAAACAAAGCTGTTTTTGGAGAAACTGGATATCGACGGCTCGTGTGTGTGCGCATGAACTAACGGTCTCTTTAAAGCTGTCGGAGAGCCAGCGGTTCCTCAGCACAGCTACCACGGAGGAAGGAGGACTCTCCAGGTCTTCGAATGCGTCCATCAAGATGAAGTCCAGCACTATGTCGAAAAAGTTCATACACACCACCTGCAGAAAAACACGAAACCACTCAGAAAATGCTTCATTTCTTATAACTCCACTATAGATCAGATGGGATTTTATATGCCACCAAGATAGGGACAGATTTCCTTCATTAGATGGCAACTTAAACAACCAAATAAGCTTTACTGTAAGAAACAAACACATTGACAGCTGATTGAACTTTATTATATTTCTGTTCAAATTAAGACAGTTTACATAAACTTGAGTAACAGTGTGACTACTGCGGATTTATTCAAGTACAACTAATCACACATAAATAACTAGATTAGGATTTAACATGTCGACACACAACAGCGTAAAGACCTTTCCATACTCCATGAGAGGTCACAAGGTCGGCTCTTATACATATACAACCCCTGGCAAAAATTATGGAATCACCAGTCATAATTTCTTCCTCAGAATTGAGTGATTCCATAATTTATTCCCTGTGCTTGTTCTAAAAATCTAACTGTTACTAGCTACCGCAATTATTTTTCTTGATGTCTTATAGTGTTTCTTAAAGCCAGAAAGTTGCCATTTGAAAAGTTTTTTGTCATGTCTGTGATCTGCTTTTTTTTCTACAAAATTAAACAACTGAAGGAACATCCTCAGAGACTGGGGATTCCATCATTTTTGCCAGGGGTTGTAGTTGTGTGATTTGTTTGCGTAGCAGCTTCCACAAGACCCTGGCAGAAGTGTTTCTCGCAGGGGGTTTTGTGCCAAGTGTCGTGTGATTGTTCAGACGTTGTTGTGGGCGTGTTTATGCGGAAAAGCCAGTGAGCTTTAACAGAGTCGTTTTGTTTCTACTGCTCTGCTGAGAAGCAGCTGGAGGCTGTTAGAAAATCCAGCCGTCTTTACAACTGTTCCAGCAAAACTTAGAAACCTTTGAACTTAAAAAGAGACACAGGTGGCTTTTCGTGGCTGTGTCGGTCTCAGTCGGTTTAATAAACCCGTCTAGACGCAGTAAGGGAAGCAAAAATCTGTACAGGGACAGGAGAGTCGAGAAGCCGGCGGGAAGAATCCCGTTTTAACGCTGCAAGGAGGAGGGAGGAGCTTCCTGGGAGTTGTGAGCTGAGTGCCTTGTGGACTATTAAAGGTGTGTGAGAAAACTAAAGTCTCACAAACACGTGACCGCGAATCGACTTCTTACGTCTTATGGAGTATGATGGAGCCTTAAGACACATTCTAACAAAGGCATCAATATGCATTTGGGAAAAACAGACATGGCCTAAGTTGGATTACGTTGGCCCACTCACCCCTCGACCCTCCAGCTCCATCTTGGTGACGGGCCACGTCTCCTCCCTCTGAGTGTAAAGCAGCATGTCTTCGTAGCTCTCCAAGAAGGCTTTGGGACTCTGAGTGAAAAAGACCAAAAACATAAAGACTATATAAACCTTTTAAACGTGTCAACAGGAGCAGGTTTTTGACAAGTTTTTGTTCCAGGATGTGATGGCTCACGGTTGTGTCATTTTACCTTGTTTGCCTTGACCATGAGCCCCGTGATCATCTGTTTCCCAGTCTCCATAAAGAAGGTGCGATGAGTTTCAACTAACAACAGAACCTGAAAATATAAATGTATCGTTTGATCATTTTTCATAAATATTTTGTCAGTTTGTATGACGCGTCTACTATATTGAATGTTTCAGATATGCTTCTTATGTGCTTAAAATGTGCTTCGAAGCCACAGTCAGCTCAATCTTCCACATCTCCTTTGTAACTTCAGCTGTGCAATTATCCAAATATGACGTGCGACAGAGAACTCTCCTAGTTTTATTCATTTGAGTTGAAAGCCTTTGGTTCTTTGCACGGGAGTGTAACAAAAAAGTTATTTTAATTATTTTTATCCCTTATGAAAAAAAAAACAATGGAGTTCTTGGTGCTGCTCATTTACTGATGCCATCCGTTCACATTTGTCAAAAATGTATCATAACACACCTGGAAGGCATGTCTCACGCAGTGAAGCTTGGCGAGGAAGTCTTGGTCGTTATAACATTCAAGTAACTCAGTTCTGGTAAAGAAAAAACAAAACAAAAAACAAGGTGTGAAACTGTGCACCACTACATTTGAAGAAGCAGAAGCTTGCTGAATTTGCAAACTTCTTAACAAAAACTTATTCACACAGGCACATGGCTACTTCACTGCAGAGCCGGATAATTACTCTGTTTGGTTGCAACTACATCTGAATCTTCTGGCATGATTTAATACACTGGTTTTTTAAAAAAAAGGAAACAAAATGTTTTACTTTCTAGAGATACCTCAGGGTCCGATAGTTCACTTTGTCATCTTGGACCAGGGACAAGGCTTCTTCATACAGAGCTGCTGGCTTCATTGGTGGATAGAGCTCCCCTAGAGTCATGTTATCAAACAGCTGCACAGACAAAACATTTATATGTTTGAAACAGTAGGCAATATTAATGTAATTTCAGGTTGTATAGATTTAGGATCACACGTGTCTACATGGTGATGCAAACAACCTTCACTTGTTGTTGTTGTTGTTTGGAAACTCACCTCTGCAGCTGAGAAAAAGGAGTCATCAGAGGTAACAGAAGTTGCATCATCATATTGCAGCTGATAGAAACTCTCCATCTGAGGCAAGATAAGGGTTCCTTCGCTTTCTATTTAAAAAAAAAAAAAAGAAAGAAAGTCAGAAACTAAGTGTGCTGCTGGAGAACTAAGCTCTGGATAAGCCTTCAAATGTTCTCTTTGCTTTCCAAAGCTGAGCTTTAAATTCCACTTTCTTCTCCTCGATAAAGGACATGTTGACAGTTTCTACCAAACAAGTTCCAGCTCATTCTTACCAAAATCTGCCAGCACACTGTCTGTCGGGATACTGCTGCCGAAATCTTCTTGTAGGTGGTACGCCCGGTGCAGTAGTGTCTCCAGCTTCTCAGCGAATGCTTTATTCTGGGTTTCGGCCTAGACACAAAGGAAAAACAATTCATTCAGCCATCCGTGACTCGATACATTACTAAACCTCTTTACCCGCTTTTTCCTCAGTGGGTCGCGGGGGAGCTGGTGCCCATCTCCAGCAGTCACTGTGCGAGAGGCGGGAGGACACCCTGTGCAGGTTTCTAGTCCATCACAGGGAAACAGAGACAAACATCCACTCACACTCTCACACACACATCTAGGGATAATTTAGAGTTACCAGTGAACCTAACATGCACGTTTTTGGTCTGTGGGAGGAAACTGGAGTACCTGGAGAAGTGGACCAACGTTACCAAGGAACAAACAAAAACATTACAGGTTTGGGGGGTGAAAGTGTTACCATGGGAACGTCTCCGCTTGTCGCCCCCTGCAGAGCGAGGCTGTTGTTACAGGAGGCTGAGTTGCTGGAATGACGGACGTGTAGGGCCTGCTCCCACTTTCGCAGCGCCTCTTCAAACAGCTCCATTCCTAGCAGGAAAAGAGCAACAGGACTTGATGGAGCCGTCTCAGCATAAAGCACATTTGTGTACTGTCGCCAAGCTTGGCACAGGTCAAACAAACACCATAACTAATCACAGCAAAGTGGAGCTTTAAAGAGGGGTTTCTTAAACAGTTGGAAGCTAAAACAGGGTTTTAGAAGAAAGTTGAGACAGAGTTAGAAAAAATAAATAAACAAGCCTTCTGAACATTAAAGCATGTAAATGTTTTCTTGTTGAGAACCCCAAAAAGTATGAACTGGCATATGAGAATAATATAAGCTCTTTAAAAACTTGAAACCATTAAAAAAAAAGGAAAAAATCTGGCTAACTCCTTTTCCAAAGCCAGAACTCGCAGTCAGTAATTACAAACAGAGGTGGCAGGTCTCTGATGCCTTTAAGACTGATATTTTTGATTAAACAAACTATGCCACTAAACAGGGAGAATGGCATTTCCACCCAGACGTCACCCCCCCCCCCTCCCCCATCACTGATAACTGAAACTGCTGCAACATGATTTTGAAGGGTGTTAATAGTTTTACATGTCCAGTATTAAAGTAGTTGTCTGTTAGCTTCAGAACTGGGAAAATGTCATCTTAAAATAAATATAGTCATATAAAATTATTGCAAAAGTATCTTATTGAGTCAACTAAAGCATCAAAATAAGTTTTCTGGAGTAGTTGTTTGAATGAATATAAAAATGTTGTTTGAATAGATAAATGTGTTTAAGAATGTTTTGTCGTTTTCCTTGATTAAGAAAAGCACTAATGATTCAGATTACCGTATTTTCCGCACTATAGGGTGCACTGGATTATAAGGCGCACTGTCAATGAATGGTCCATTTTTTCATTTTTGTCATATATAAGGTGCACAGGACTACAAGACACATTGTCATTTTTGTAACTTGGCATGGACCGCATGCTGGTTCACCTGTACCAGCATTTATATGATCCTCTATGAGAGATCACAAAGATACTCAAATGGTTCAAAACTCACAGAAGAATACTGCACCGACATAAGCGTCAAGTATAAACGCCTACACCGCTCGCTCAGGTCCGTGCACAGAGCCCTGCGCTACTATAACTGAGTCTTAATGCTGCAAGAAGTGTAGCTTTGTAGTTTACCAAAGTTGTACTAAAACATTCCGACTTCTTACATATATAAAGGCGCTCAGGATTATAAGGCGCACTGTCGTTTTTTTGAAAAATATGAAGGCTTTAAGGTGTGCCTTATAGTCACGAAAATACGGTGTCTCTAAAAGTTCTTGAAACTTGTAAAAACATACCCATTAAGTACAGATTCTCTACATTGGCGTCCTCTACGGGCCCCGATTCTTCTACCACAGGCTCTGCCTCCCACTGGATGGAGGGATTCACCGACTGATTTGGGGAGTTTGGGACTCGTGTCTACAGCAGAAACATATGCACAGATACACACATGTAGGGTGTAATTACAGAGAAGTGTAAGTAAAAAGTGTGACATTTTGATAATGAATTTAAATTTAAAACAAAAAAAAGTGTAAAGAATGAAACTAACAGATGCCAGGCTGTGTGAGGAACTCGAGTGTTTACTGGGAGCCAGGGAGGAAATTCCACTCATGGTGTCGTTGCTCCGAGATCCGGGGCTCATCATCTGTCGGCCGGTGAACGGACCTGTCACCAACATGGGGAAAAGTAAAACCAAGAAGCTGCTTCACAGATTTCACTTCAACAAACAGATCTAGGATTTGGCTTTTGCGCACCTTTTTTTAACGATGAAGGTCTTCCCGTCTTCAGGAGCATCTCGGGTATTACCACGGGCTTCGGCGCCTCCTTCGCCTGCGTTTTCTGCTTCCGTTTCCTCCCTCGCCTTTTCAGCTGGTGAGCAGTGAGGGCGAGAGCGACACTTCCGAGCGCCGTGGCAAACAGGACCTTCTTCAGGCTCGGGGAAAGCTTCAGCTGAGAAAATATGGACTGAAAGAAGCAAAAGCGACAAAAGATTTAATCAAACGTCAGCTTTAGTTAGAAAAAAAAAAACATTTCGATCAGACTAAGTGTGACCATTCGTACTGGGTTTCATTGAAGAATTACAAGGTTTTACCTGCCCAAACGTGGAGTAGAGAAAGACCGGTATCTCTGCGACGGTCATGGCCAAAGCCTGGGCGATAGACATCCCGTCTGCTCGTTTCAGTGACATTTCAAGGAACCGAAACGCCTCCACGCCAAAGCGCTCCAAAACTCCCTCGCATTCACCCAAAACGAGGTTTCTTCTCCGTTCTCAGATCAGCCAGTGCTCACCAGCTTCCTGCTTACATCCACCCCTTGACAATGGACCCTACAACGGATGAGACAATTAAAAATGACAAACATAGCACCGTATTCCTTTACAACAGCTGCTGCCTGTCACTATGTAACGATTGGCAACAATATATTTGTGGTTTTTAAAGGAGCGGCCAAGCCCGTCCATAAAATCTGATTGATATCAGCATTTAAGGCTTTCTAAATCAAAATATAAACAAACTAATTAAAGCCGTGGCTGGTTAAACATTTACCAAAGTAAAATTATCTTTATATCCACTTTAGTTTTACTTTTCAAGTCAACCAGGGTTTAGTCTCTGAATGATCCTGTTTGTCAGGATGTTCAAACTGCAGGAGGTCAGACAGATACACAGGAATCTGCCCGTTTGACGGCTTCTAGGACAAAAACAAAACTTTTGTTGCTACGAAGAGGGAGTCAATGAAGGGACGCAAGCACAGGAGAGATGTTCATGCTTTCTTGTTTGTGTTAAAAGAGGAACTGCAGCATTCTGGAACAACGGCAGTCTTGAGAGGCCAGTCTGGTTAACACCAACCCAGAAGCAATAAAAGCTTGGAACACCCTTTCAAAGTCAATAAAACACAAAAACGGTTTCACCTTTAAAAAAAAACCCAGAGGCTCTTTACTACTGAACTAATCTGTTTACCAAAGTTACAATTGCAATGAAATATCACCCACCCCCGCCGTGGTTACCACTGAGTCCAAAAGTAATGGCTTCCGTTTCATTCCCATTAAAGCTGAGAAAATTTAAAGCCATCCAAGGTTCGATCCCAGATCTGAGTGTCAACTGAATAAGAGATGTAAAAAGGGATGTTATATGTGATGCCAAACTGAAATAATGATGTTTAGAGCTGACTTTGAGCGTCGTCGTTGAATACGGATTCGGACATAATTGTGCAACGTTTTTGTAGAAAAAAACAACCATTCCTTAAAGTTGCCTAACAAGATGCTCACCCGATGAGTCAAACACCTTGTACGAAATGTGTTGGCATTTCGATAAATTTAACCATCTTTATAAAGTCAACACAGCATCCTGATGAATGCCATCAGTGTTTACTTGTTGATATTTTATTAAAATTATCTATGTGTGTAGGTAGAGCTATTTTTTTATTATAAAAGGCCCACATTTTCTTCCATGCCACTCCACGTAAAACTGTCTATGTCAGCATGTGATTGTTGGGAGCTCGGTATCACTAAACAGAATAATCAGCTTTTATTTCCCTTGCTTTAGGTCAGACATTGAGACAAAAGGCATGGCCTTGTACTGGTCTGACCTGTGGAAATCAAGCTCACATTAACAGTTAAGCAGCAGAGCAACTTGACATGCAGGCACCTAATGTGCTTATCTAGTGTCAACACAGTCTGATCTGCAGACAGTGGAGCAACCTGCGGCGACCGGCGGAGCTGCTAGGTCCTGGAAACTGCAAAGATGTCAAAATTCAACAGAATACCGAGTGGAGTAAACAGAGCCCTTTCTACTTTTCCCCCATATTGCGAAAGCCTTGTATTCAAGATGAAAAGACAGGTTAAAGCTCACCCATGAAACAAAGGCCAGAAATCAACCCCTGGCACTATGTTTTAAAACTGTAACGTAAAGTCCATAGCAAAGACTGAGTCCTGTATTTGAAACTCGTGTCAAACACAGGCCAAAATCAGTAAAAGCAGTAGGGCAACAGACACTCCTGACGAGCGAGATGCTAACGTTGGCTAGCTCATTTAGCTAAGCGTTTAGTTCACATTACAGGGCCAGCCAAACAATGACTGCGGAGCTTTAAACTGACACCTGACAGGGCTTCAACAGCTGCTCCGCGTGCAGCTCACCTGACCAACAACTAATAACATAATCCCTCACCAAGAGCTACATACCGTGAGCATCCAATACGTCAGAGAAGGACATCCCTGTGTCACCGTCAGTGAAAGCGGCGCAGGTTTTACGCTGGGGCGGGGCTTCGCAGCACGCGAACGCTGACATGACCATGAGCCAATCACGAGTAGAGACTGGTGAGTTTCTGTTTTTAAACCAATAGTAGTGAATAATAGGCTGGACAAAGACGGCTGACAACCAATCAGAACATAGATATTAAAATAAAGTCCCTCTCACCACAGTCTGAGTCCTCCCTATACAAAAACAGATCTGTCAGAAAGTTTCGGAGTCGGTATATACATTTTAATAAAATAAAAGAATTGTGATACTGTTTACATTGTTTTAACATGTCTATACTTAATTACAAATGTATTATTATTTATTCGTTTAATTCAAGTCCTTTATCTATATATTATGTTTTATTGTGCCGCTACTTTCTTTATTTGATTTTTTGGAGCAATATATGTTCAAGTTTCTACAAAAAATAAATTAAAATCACTTGGAATAATAGAAATCATATGCGTTTAACAATGTGCAAATTCTTAATTCATTATGAACACGATATAACATCCTCCTCCTTTGGTTAACCACCGATACAACTGGTTCCTGAAGGCACCATTGACAGTTAACGCCCACACAATAAGCAATTTCCGGGTGCTTTATTATTTCAAAATAAAAGGACGTTTATTTTCCGATGGACGTTACAATCTTTACTGTAAATATCTATAAATGTTTACACAACTCTTCTGAGAAACGTTTTCGTGGATATATCCTGGGGTTACGATGTGTCTTTTACGCATGTGCTGTGTAAACGCGTGTAACTTCTACATCCATCTAAGACCGTGCTCGAAGGCAAACTTTTATTGCGAAAGGGAAAACCGGATATTTTGACCGCACGGAGGAAAATTGTGATTTTTACAGGCGTGGTTGCGTTAAAACTGCATTTTGGCAACAGTGTGTGGTAGAAGACGCCTATCGGAGGAGTTTATGTAAACATATAAGAAGAAGAATGGGCATTATGTGTGCCTTGTGATGAAAACAACAGTTATGACGAATGGAGAAAGATGCTGGACCTGAGAGTTAGCCTACAGAAGCTACAGATATGAAACCGCTAACCCGTTAGTTTCCGCTTCTTGACGCAATGAGAGACTCCGGTTCTCCTCCGACCTGAGCTTTTGTAAAATATGGTTTGTGCTCATTTCTCATTTCTGTTAAACTCATTGCAGCTTCATAACGTGTTTTATTCAAAGGGATCTCACAAAGGTGCAAACACTAAATGCTTGTATAAATGCTAAATGGTAATGCAGTTCAAACTGTAAAATATAAACAAACTTTGATATTGCAAAAATGATTTGATTGTTAAAATAAGGTTTGGCTTAGCCAGTGATAAAATGTAAACAAACTTCGACATCGCTAAAATGATTTGATTGCTGAAATGAGATTACGCTTAGCTTATGATAAAATAATCACAAAGAACAGTTGTGTAAGGGGGTGAGGGAGGCTGGAGGTTCCAGGGCATCAGGATATGATGCAGCTGGTCTTGGGCGCAGTTTCGTATAAAAAGAAGTGGAAGGGGGAATTACTTCAGACACAACTGGGAACAGGTTACTGTTTCTTCTGGTGGTGAGTTGTTGTCTCCATTCAGCTGAATGTTTAAATAAATGTATGATTGGTAATCAAACCTCTGGTCTGGAACTCAGTCTTTAACTGCAACATCAAAGATCCGGTGAGAGAAACTAAGTGGTGAGGGGAGATTCCTCTGAAAGGAGTGAATACTAAAAACTTGGTTTTCTCAACCCTTTTCCGCAGGCCTTGCAGTGAGAGCAGCGTGAACACAGTCGGCGCGCGCGATGCCTTCAGGTGGACCGGGCGGATGCAGGTCGCAGAGCTTGCGCCGCTGGATCTGCCTGCTCAGCCCGAGCCTCCTCCTGCTGCTCTGGTTCGGGCTTGTGATCATGCGGGACGACGCATCACATGCTGCTGCTGTCATCGCCCACAGCTCGGGGCTCAGGGGCTACACAAGGATCAGCCCTGGCGGGAAGGGCCAGGTGAGGGCACCCAAGGGGGCCGAGCTGTAGCCTCAACGCTGGAGTTCTGGGTCCATTAAAATCGGTTCGGTTACAGGAGGTGATGCAGTCAAAAGGATGCAAATCACTTGAAATCTTAGCCATTCAGTAACTATTTATAACAGCACAACCCTATGATATGTGGTTTGATTTCACTTGCTACACTTCTATCTTTAAATTAGTCTTTCACATTTTTAAGGAGTCCTTTAATCACATAAGTTTGGAGTTTCTTAATGCACATGTTAGTGGATAGTTCTTGCAGTGTAAAAACTGAGATATAACATTGTAAATTACAAAATAACCTAAAATACTGATGCCTGCCATTTCCCAGCAGTTCCTGGACATGCACTGCAACCAGTGTGCCTTGGTCTCCAGCTCCGGTCAGATGCTCGGTGCTGGTGCTGGAGAGGAGATCGACCGGATCGGGTGTGTGATCCGGATGAACAACGCGCCCACAACAGGGTTCGAGAGAGACGTCGGGAGCCGCACCAGCGTCCGAGTCGTGTCTCACACCAGCGTCCCCCTGTTGGTAAAACACGAGGGGCGTTACTTTCAGCAGCTGGCAGACACCACGTACGTGTTCTGGGGTCCTGACAGGAATATGAGGCAGGACGGCAAGGGGCAAGTCTTCAACGTCCTCCTGAGGATGGCCGTCAAGTATCCGGACCTCAGGTTGTACGCTGTGACCAGAAACAAGATTCAGCACTGTGATGGCGTGTTTCAGAATGAAACGGGGAAAAACAGGTGCAGTTTGGGTTTGTTGCCTCATCCAATTGAACTAAAAGGGTTAAATAATGTCAACTTACACCTGATCTCCGTTAAAATGCTGACAGGAACCTAATTTTTTTTAATTTTACTGCATGATGCATAACCAGTTGGATGGAGAAGCAGCTTGTTGATCGAGAACTTGGAAGCCAAGGAATTAGCAGATCAGGTGTCGAGAAAACGTCTCAACCACAACTAATTCTCCTCAGCAGGACACTCTTATCTGTCCCACAAACCTCTAACAGAGGTAGAGAGAGCAGACCTACTGGTGCTCATCTCTGTTGTTTAACTAGACTATAACCTGAAAGCAACAAAGTCTTTAGTAGTAATGTGAGACCAACGAGGATCCAGCAACGGATCCAAGAGGGATTAAAGAGGACGGCATCACAACTTCTGAAAAATCGGGAAAAGGAAACAAAACTCCAAGGCTCTCTTTTCTTACAGCAATTAAAATGTTTTCATTCCCATGGCATGGTCATCCTGATAAGTAGAATGTTGTGACTTTTTAGCACATAAGCCCTCTTCTGGGAGTCAAACAGATCTCCGTCAACCCGAGGTTCCTCTTGTAGACGGAAAACAAAGCTAGACGAGGAGCGTACTTCAGTAGCACAAAAGTCCAGCCGAAATCCTCTGTCCTGTGAAACTTGAGTCTGTGCAGTAAGTACATAAGTCTTGCCTCCCGCCTGCTCACAATCCTGTGAACCGTTATGAAATTGGAAGCTTGGAGCTGTTTTAATTCGATAACAATCCACTAAGGGAGTGGGTTCATTTGGACCATAATTAAAAACGGCTCGTCTGAATGGACCCATTTCCAAAGGATTAGTGCCACCTTAAAAAAAAAAAAATGCGGCACATGTGAACGTAACACTGTTTAAAGGTTAACGCTGCCATCAATTTTGCATGAAATTCCTGCCAAGCTTGCTGCAACGTGTTGCCGCTTGCTGGTGGTATTTACAATGCAATGCAAAACTGACAGCTTTTGCATAAACTGTTAGGAATTAGAGCCATTTCCAGACGACAGCACTTTGGTCACAGTTTGAACTAGGCTAATAGCCCATCAGTCTTGCTGGACATCAACTTTAATTCAAGTTGAGGCTGTTAAAGAAGCTATCTACAGTGGATAAGGTAGTAATTATTTATCGTTGTCACACAGAAACTCAGTTCAAAATGGCCGAAGTACTCCCTTAAGGGCTAAATGTCTACAGCAAAAAGGCTTTATCATATTTTTCCTTCTGAGATCGCCTTGAGTGGTGATGGAGAACTGTAAAAAGACTTGAGGAAGATAAAAACAAAGAAGTTTAAATGTTGTGTATCAGCTTTGTAAAAGTCAAATTAATTTTGGTCAGGTTTGCTGAGTCCAGTAGATTGTTGCCAGTGTAGGTGATGCAGGAGTCCGAACGTGTGACGACTTTAGGATTTTACCTCAGCTGAAAATTCTGTCTCCTTTTTCAGAATGAAAACAGGGGCATATCTCAGCACTGGATTTTTCGCCATGATCCTGGCTCTGGAAATGTGCGACAGCATCAGTGTTTATGGAATGATCGACAACAACTACTGCAGGTGGGACTTTTTTTTAAAATTATTATTATTTTCTAACGTACAGCGTACGTAATCAGCCCCTCCCCCGTGGATAAACCTGGCAGCAATATGCCTTTCTTTTCTCCTTCCGACAGCCGAGCCAATCACAGCGTCGTCCCCTACCACTACTACGAGCAGAACCAAATAAACGAGTGCCGGATGTACAAGTTCCACGAGCACGCGCAGCACGGGGGACACCGCTTCATCACCGAGAAGGCCATCTACGCCAAATGGGCAAAACGCCACAAAATAAACTTTAAACATCCGTCTTGGAGCCCGTGAAAAACAATACTAAACCTCAAGGTGTTTTTTTTTCGTTTTGTTTTGTTTTGTTTTGTTTTTCCTGATGTGTTATGCTGCATTTATTGGTTTTATTCTAATTTGTTAAAGATGTTAGCTGCGTGTAGCAGGTACAGTATACATGTTCAGACTGAATTTGTTTTTTATTTGTTACAAAACAAAAAGGTCTATAAGTCCAAGAGGTTCATAGATGTGAATTTGTACATTTGTTGAAGATTTACCAGCCTTTGACTGGTAGCACAGTGCTTTTTCTGAACATGTATTGTCTGTGTAGCCATATATCATGATGGATTCTAGTAATTCTTAATAATACGTAAGTCTTATACAGGACAGTTTATGCCTTTTAGTGTTCTTAGTACCTGTGCCTTGACTTTGGGTTGTATTCTGCACAAAACTTTACTCTAAGCCTCAGTCTGCCTGTCTCATTAAAAGCTGCAGCACAGCGTGCGCCTTTGCTACTGGAGACAGCGAAGTATTGTACGGGGCATGTACGGGGCGGTGGAGGTCAAGAGAAACTCTGGAATTGGTGATAAAATATCAGTCACGTCAAACCCGCTCTGCACTTTCTCCAACAAAGTTCAGTGTGAAGGCTCCGGCTTGATTTCTTCAAAATAAATAAATAAATTGTAGCCAAAGACTGAAAGCCAAGAAACATTCGTGTTCTGTTGTTGGCTCGGTCCCATTATAGCAAACCAATTTATAATATATGTGAATTAATTTCCCCCCTTTTTTTTTATTTCACTGCCTGAATGCAGCTAAAAACAGAACTCTTGCCTTTTTAGTTACAGACTGCTTGTTTTGTGATCAACAGTATTTGCACTGAAGGTGTTATTTTGGTTATGAAGTGTGTCTTAAGTCTGAACTGTGTTAATAGAACACTCTTCATCTTGGGTTAGTACCTATACATACTCCTCTTCTATAGACTGAAGTAAAAAATGAATGTAAACTTGAATAATGGCACTGCATGTGTCAGCTCAAATAAATCTGCCGTCAAATACATCCTGCTTGTGTTTGCAATGGATTTGGATGGAAAAGACAAACGGTCTTTTCATCTGTCCCTTCTGATCCTAAGTCTGTTCTGCCGGTAAACTTACAAACTGTAGGTGAGAGCGTTTTTAACCACCTGACTCGCTTGTTTCTGGGTTGTTTTTTTTTCTTTCTTTTGGAAGTCATTTCTCAGCAGTTGTAAAGGTAGTGTAGGCAAAAGGGTCAGAAGGTGAACAGAGAAATCAGCACTTAATATTCCACATAAAGTCCTGTAGGGTGTTACGGATGTCTGGTTGTGATATGACTGCTTATGCGGTTACGAAGTGATCCCTTGACATTATTCCTTCCCCTATTCTCCTGTTACCCCTCCGCCCCCCCAGGGAGGAGTTGTACAGCCTGATGGCATGCGGGACAAAAGAGTTCTTTAGTCTGTTGGTCCTGCACTTGGGAAGGAGCAGTCTATCACTGAACAGGCTCCTCTGGTGGCTGATGACAGTGTGTAGAGGATGACTGCCATTGTCCATAATGTCCAGCAGTTTCCTCAGAGTCCTCTTCTCTGCTACTGACACCACAGAGCCAGCTCGCCTGATCAGCTTGTCCAGCCTGTGTCCTTCTTGGATATGCTGCCCCCCCAGCCCACCACGGTGTAGAAAAGGACACTTGCGACCACGGACTGATAGAACATCCACAGAAGTTTCCTGCAGATGTTGAAGGATCGTAGCCTCCTCAGAAAGTACAGCTTGCTCTGTCCCTTTATTTACTAATGGTTGTTTTGATTTTTAAATGGAAATCAATGCCATTAACTGGATTTTGTATGTAGGAGGGCTCAGAAAGCCATTTTTCTGCTTTCATGAAGCAACAAACAGAACAAAACTAATATAAAATTTTTAAATCCATGGACATTATCCTAGAACTACAATAAAACATACCCATACCTTACTATAAATACGGTGTTCAGGATAGTCTTAAAATATTATAAAGGTTATCAACTTTATATTTGTTGTATCTTGAAAGGTTAAAATTAACAAACGTGTTACTTTTATTTTGAAGTTTCCTGTAGGAGACGGAGGTTTATTTTGAAAGGGCTCCAACGTGAGTGCGGAACGCTTGACGTTGTGAACCACTGAATGTGTAAATTACGGCGCTCGAAGCTCGTTTCGCGTTTCTTTTCTTTGCTTAGCTCCTACGTCGGCGTAATGCGGCATGATTTAGGTTCGTGCTGGTCGGGTTTAAATAAAGCGAACCACTTTGGGCCAAACATAAACCCGTAACTAGAGGAATTGCATTTCCTGCGAAAATGCAGTGTGAATGCTTTTTTGCTGAATGATTTGACTGAAAGCTGCTAAAGAAGCTGAAACTAGGCGGAACAAACCCTTAAAACTGCAGGAAAATGCTTAAAAATAACAGAACAATCCTTAAAAATAGCAGAATGATCCTTAAAATTGCAGAACAATCCTTGAAACAGCACAAGAATCCTGAAAAATAGCTGAAAGAACCTTGAAAACATCCCAAAAAGCAGAACAGAACCTACAAATAGCAGAACAATCCTGAAAAACACTGAACAGCCCTTAAAAACAGCAAAACAATCATGAATAACAGCAGAACAACCCCCAAAAAATAGCTGAAAGAACCTTGAAAACATCCCAAAAAGCAGAACAGAACCTAAAAACAGCAAAACAAATCCAAACACTTCAAAACGAAAGCTTAAAACGGCAGAATAATGCTTAAAAATAACAGAACAATCCTTAAAAATAACAGAATGATCCTTAAAATTGCAAAACAATCCTTGAAACAGCACAAGAATCCTGAAAAATAGCTGAAAGAACCTTAAAAACATCCCAAAAAGCAGAACAGAACCTAAAAACAGCAAAACAAATCCTAACATCTTTAAAACAAATCCTTA